>NC_091284.1:640021924-640324954 GCF_032444005.1 Ranitomeya imitator
AAGGAGAAATGTTACCCCTCAGTCCTGAGCCTCTCACCTAGCCAAATCAGTTCTCATACTTTGCACGGACGAGGGGCAATAATATGAAACACTGTGCCTGCAAATTGAGATTCTGATTTGGCTTCTATCCTAAGTTAGATTGCAAGACTTGTTAAAAGGGCGATAGTGATTTGTACAATTGCTGCTTCCAACAGGTGAGAGTTTAATCTTCTTCCTGTTGGAAGATGCAATTTTCATGATGAATGTTAGGAAATTCACTGAATCCAACACGTTCGAATTCTTAGAGATTCGATTTGTGCAGTTTGGCAAAAATGCCCACCACTATATTCCACCATGCAGAAGATTGCATCAGCTGCATGACTAGAGACTAACATGACCTTAGGAACAATTTTCCAATAACGCTTTGCAACTATCAATCACACAGTATGGCACAACCATCACATAGTATAGGTCATTACATAGTATAGCACATAGCCTGCATATAAACCAAGGCAGGGGAATGCAGCACAGCAATAAATTGGGGGTAAATCTGTTTAGTGAGAGGATATATCACAGTTTAGTAATATAAATATGGGAAAAAAGCCCCCCCAAAATCAATGAACTTTCTGATACAGATAGATATAGTGTACGGGACAAATCAACAGTGAAGAACAGTCACCATCCGTTTACCCATAGTCATATATGTGGAGGTCACTGAAATTACTAAGGATGTGTTTGCGTCAAATAGTTTGAAAGGAGTTCTATACAGTCCTAGGAGACCTGAATGTATTATACACATCTTTATAGGGCAATTGGTTTATTTGCGATTTGGGGATTTGGGGGAAAAATTTGCCAAAGGTGTCAAATTTGAATTTCAAAAGATGTGATCATCGCTAGTTATATGTGATCATTAAAGGCAGCAGTTATAGAAATGTTCTCTATTCAATATTTCTGAGGTTATCTATTACTATTATTTCTTTCTTTCTCCATTTGGTTAAGATTTTAATTTAGATAGAAGAGAAAAAAAAATATATTATTAGTCTACCGTGATGGGTGACATTAAATGTTTTCACTTTTTTATGCTTATTTGTCTGTTACTTGTTAGGAAACATTCTAAAGGAAATCGCTGTAGTATAGTAACTCCATGGGAACACAAAACTATGAAAGTATAATGGGATTTCTGCATAACAAACACGCAGGTTATCACTAGGTCACAGATGGCAGCAAAACTTGAAAATGAGAATGACACGTTAAGCATTACTGAATCATATTACAGCTCCTGTCTACTTTGTTATTCCATCACAAATAACAGAACACACTCTAAATTTATAGAGGGCACATTTCATTAGTACGAAGACGTACGGTGTCACTGGGGAACGCCCCGTGCCTGACCTTATCATGCATATGCTGTCACCTTTTTACCATTAATTCACATAACCTAGTGACTGATGTATGTAAAGAAAGAAAAAATATTTACTCTGAAAAAAATTGAAAATGGGTAATTATGAATGTTTTTTTTTTATGTTGGCGTATGGATGATATATTGAAATGTGTTGTAGACTATGCTGTACGAAATTTCACAGACCAGCATCCAAACATAAGCCTTTAAAAACCCTTTTGTTATACATTTAATAATCAAAACTGAGCGGTTCATCAGTGAATATGTCGCAGGATTTTTGGTGAATACGGTAAATATGGTGTAAATAGAGCCTCATTCATTTTCACTACATTCTTCCGAACTGTCTCAAATGCTTTGCAACTTTCCGTTAATATAACCCAGCACGTCAGTAGTTTTCCCATGCTATCAGACAGTACAGTGTGACAAACACTGAATTTATTATTCGCTATATTCAGGGATGAGAACTGGCTAAAATTCTCGTTTACTTGTCACATAGTATGCTTTGTCAGACAAATACACAGGCAAATAAACATTTGGATATAAGACAGTAGACAGTAAAATCCAGACACGAGCTTTATGGCCCAGAATCATATTACACAAATGGAAATGAAGTTTGAAAACTTGATAGCCGCTGCAAAAATACAGTAAAACAGCAACATAAGAACATAGGCACACCATTCAGTCTATTTTCCAGACAGTATACACTAGATTCCTGCAGTGGCTTTGTTTGCATATTCTTTTCTTTTATTACATTTTTAGTGTATCTTATGATGATAGTATATACACTGGGGGATTAGTCACATGTCCTCTGCAATAGGATATATACTTTTTCAATAGGTCTCTTTGCCTCAGTGGTAAATGTATAAAAGAACTGTAAGATCTCTGTCTACTGCATATTGTGGGGTCTTCATAAGGCACCACATTGTCCAATCTGCCAAATTTCCTATAAATGCACACAGAAGTACAGTATACTACTGATTTATAAAAATACAACACTGTGTAATACGGCAATGTGTTAGGTGTATTTACTCTTAAGCTTTTAAAGATCACAAAACATAGAAACATAAGAGTGCATGACTTTTATATCATGTCCAATCATTAATATTAAACATTACAGAGCCCATATTAGATGACACATGGCTTTTCCAAGATACCAAACATAAACTGATGATCAATTATGTGTAAACACCAGGGTTAACAGATAACTTACTTTATGGATAACTTAAGATCCTGTTTCATGACATGGTTCATACAAAATAACAAGACTGAGAACAACAACTAGATAAAAGGCAGACTGGACTCTCAATGTGTGCTGCTCAAGCTCTCTTGATGAAAAGCCAATAAATGGGCAATGTGGAGGACCATAAACACAACGGTCATCAAAGGAACCTTAGTGCAGTAGATGAAAGACGTATCATTTTTATTTCCCATTGACATGTGTGTATGTATATATACAGTGGAGAAAATAAGTATATGGTACACTGCCGATTTTGCAAGTTTTCCTAAATACAAAGAATGTAACTTTGATCGTACATACACTTCAACTGTGAGAGACAGAATCTTAAAAAAAAATCTAGAAAATCACATTGTATGATTTTTACATAATTGATTTGCATTTTATTGCATGAAACAATTATTTGATACAATAGAAAAACAGAAGATAATATTTGGTGCAGAAACCTTGGCTTGCAATTACAAAGGTCAGACATTTCCTGTAGCTCTTGACCAAGTTTGCACACACTGCAGCAGGGATTTCGGCCCACTCCTCAATACAGATCTTCTCCAGATCTTTTAGGTTTCGGGCTGTCGCTGAGCAACATTGAGGGTGTTTGCACACGTCTGGATTTCTTGCAGAAATTTCCTGAAGAAATCCGGAAATTTTCTGCAAGAAATCCGCATTTTTTTTTGTTTTTTTCCCGTTTTTTTTTCGCATTTTTTTTTTTAGCATTTTGCAAGTGAAATTAGCTTGCAGAATGCTAAAGCTTTCCAAGCGATCTGTAGCATCGCTTGGAAAACTGACTGACAGGTTGGTCACGCATGTCAAACATAGTGTTTGACAAGTGTGACCAACTTTTTACTTTAGATGCTGCGTAAGCAGCATCAATAGTAAAAGAATGTTTAAAAATAATAAAAAAATAAAAAAAAGGTTATACTTACCTGCAAACAGCCGATCTCCTCAGCGGCGTCCGTTCCTATAGATGGTGTGTGTGTGCAGGACCTTCGATGACGTCGTGGTCACGTGAGCGGTCACATGAGCGGTCACGCGACCAATCACAAGATGGCGACGTCATCGCAGGTCCTTCACACAGAGCATCTATAGGAATGGAAGCGGCAGCGTGCACCGATGAGAGGCGGGAAGACTCCGGGGCCATCAGAGGGTGAGTATATGACTATTTTTTATTTTAATTCTTTTTTTTTTACCAATTATATGGTGCCCAGTCCGTGGAGGAGAGTCTCCTCTCCTCCACCCTGGGTACCAACCGCACATAATCTGCTTACTTCCCGCATGGTGTGCACAGCCCCATGCAGAAAGTAAGCAGATCAATGCATTCCTAGGTGTGCGGAATCCCCGCAATTCTGCAAATTTAATGAACATGTTGCTTATTTTCCACAATGCGATTTTTTCGTGGAAAAAAATGCAACATTTGCACTAGAAATGCGGAATACACTGTAAATAATAGGAGGCATATGTAAGCGTTTTTTTGGCTTTTTATTACGTTTTTATAGTGAAAAAACGCGAAAAATACGTGTGCACATGGCCTAAGATTCAGCTCCCTCCAAAGATTTTCTATTGGGGTCAGGTCTAGAGACTGGTTAGGTCACTCCAGGACCATGAATGCTTCTTACAGAGCCACACCTTAGTTGCCCTGGCTGTGTGTTTTGGGTCATTGTCATGCTGGAAAACCCAGCCACAACCTATATTCAATGCTCTTGCTAAGGGAAAGAGATTGTTGGCCAAAATCTTGTGCAGATCTACAATTTTTTCCCTGGTGTCCGTAGACAGCTTTTTGGTCTTGGACATGGTGGAGAGGTTGGAGTGTGATTTATTGAGTGTGTGAACAGGTGTCTTTTATACAGGTGACGAGTTCAAACAGGTGCAATTAATACAGGTAATGAGTGCAGAGTAGGAGGGTTTCAAAGAAAACCTAACAGTTCTGTGAGAGCCAGAAATCTTAGGTGATCAAATATTATTTTGTGCAATAAAATACAATTTATTTATTTAAAAATAATACAATGTGATTTTCTGTTTTTTTTATATTTAGATGCTGTCTCTTGCAGTTGAAGTGTACCTATGATAAAAATTACAGACCTCTCTCCATTCTTTGTAGTTGGTAAAACTTGCACAATTGGCAGTATATCAAATATTTATTTTCCCCACTGTAAATGTACAGGTGCTTCTCACAAAATTAGAATATCATTAAAAACTTAATTTATTTATGTTTTCCAATACAAAAAGTGAAACTCATATTTTAGAGTCATTACAAAAAGAGTGATCTATTTCAAGTGTTTATTTCTGTTTATGTTGATGATTATGGCTTACAGCCAATGAAAACCCAAAAGTCATTATCTCAGTAAATTAGAACAACTAACAAAAAACACCTGCAAATGCTTCCAAAGCATTTAAAAAGTTTCCCTAGTCTGTTTCAGTAGGCTCTACAATATTGGGGAAGACTGCTGACTTGACAGATGTCCAGAAGGCAGTCATTGACACACGCCACAAGGAGGGTAAGCAACAAAAAGTCAATGCTAAAGAAGTTGGTTATTTACAGAGTACCGTATCCAAGCATATTAATGTTAAGTTGAATGGAATGAAAAAGTGTGGTGGAAAAGGTGCACAAGCAATCGGGATAACTGAAACCTTGAAAGGATTGTTAAGAAAAGGCCATTCAAAAATCTGGAGGTGATTCAAAAGGAGTGGACTGCTGCTGGAGTCACTGCTTCAAGAGGCACCACACAGAGGTATCCAGGACATGGGCTACCAGTGTCACATTCCTTTTATCAAGTCACTCATGACCAATAGACACACGCCAGAAGCATCTTACCTAGGCCAAGAAGAAAAAGAACTGGACTGATGCTAAGTGGTCCAAGGTGTTGTTTTCAGATGAAAGTAAATTTTGCATTTCATTTGGAATTTAAGGTCCCAGAGTCTGGGGGAAGAGTGGAGAGGCACACAATCCAAGCTGCTTAAGGTCTAGTGTTAAGTTTCCACAATCAGTGATGGTTTGGGGAGCCATGTCATCTGCTTGTGTAGGTCCACTGTGTTTTATCAAGACCAAAGTCAGTGCAGCCATCTACCAGTAAATATTACAGCACTTTATGCTTCCCTCTGCTGACAACTTTTTTGGAGATGGAAATTTCATTCTCCAGCAGGACTTGGCACTTGTCCACACTGCCAAAAGTATCAATACCTGGTTTAAAAACAATAGCATCACTGTGCTTGATTGGCCAGCAAACTCACCTGACCTTAACCCCATAGAGAATCTATGAGGTATTGTCAAGAGGAAGATGAGAGACTCCAAACCCAACTATGCAGACAAGCTGAAGGCTACTATCAAAGCAACCTGGGCTTCCATAACACCTCAGCAGTGCCATAGGCTGATCGAGTTCATGCCACACCACATTGATGCAGTAAGTGATGCAAAAAGAGCCCCGACCAAGTATTGAGTACAATTACTGAACATGCAGTACAGTACAGTACAATCTGGCTCAAGCTGATACTGTGCGACTGGTTACTGCTGCCCTTCCAGGCTCTGCCTTTGTAGCCAGCACTGATCTGCGGCGAGCAGACCTTTCTGGGACTAAGTCCTGCTTTTCCCATACTGAGCATGCCCACGGAAGGACCTCCTATTGGAGGTCGGGGGTCACATGCTCAGGTCCTGTTGCAGCTCCTATTGGACCATCAGGAAGGTCCCGTAGCACTACTGCTATAAAAGGTTTGCATGGCTGCTTGGGCATGCGCAAGTGTAAACTTGATAAAGTGTGAGTGTAGATATATGACTGTCGCTCCTTAATCCTTCCCCTTCCTAGTGTTGACTGCTCGCGAATGGTGAATGCTATCTAGCGCCCGACAGTGCTACCTGCACACCTAAGCACACGTTACAGTGCCTTTTGAGTGCCCGCTTATACAGAATCGTGCGCAATCAGAGCGCATTCCTGACAGCCTATCAGTATAGAGTGGGAATTCCTGCTTGGACTCAGCATCTGACTCAGGGCATCCTCAGGCACGGGCTCAAAAGCCACCGAGGGTCAGAGTGGGTCCAATCACCAGTTTAGTGGGGGTTATTCATAGGGATCCCACTAGCGTCTTTAAGCTGCACCCTGTGACTGCTAACAGAGTGCAGCGTATTTGTGGCGACTCTGTGAAGCAACAGAGTTCGCTTCTATTCACACTGGGTGAGGTCTAACTCACGTGTGAGCAAGTGTCTGTTCGCCATTATTCAGCAGCAGGTGTCATCTCTGCACGGTGGACCCCGGACTGCGAACGCACCTCATATTCTCTATTACTATTATTTGGTGCGTTCCACCAGTCCTAACACTGACCTTCATTTCTTAAAGTAATGATGGCCACTCATTTTTCTTTACTTAGCTGCTTTTTTCTTGCCATAATACAAATTCTAACAGTCTATTCAGTAGTGACTATCAGCTGTGTATCCACAAGACTTCTGCACAACACAACTGATGGTCCCAACCCCATTTATAAGGCAAGAAATCCCACTTATTAAACCTGACAGGGCACACATGTGATGTGAAAACCATTTCCGGTGACTACCTCTTGAAGCTCATCAAGAGAATGCCAAGAGTGTGCAAAGCAGTCATCAAAGCAAAAAGTTGCTACTTTGAAGAACCTAGAATATAAGACATATTTTCAGTTGTCTCACACTTTTTTGTTGAGCATATAATTCCACATGTGTTAATTCACACTTTTGATGCCTTCAGTGTGAATTTACAATTTTCACAGTCATGAAAATACAGAAAAATATTTAAATGAGAAGATGTGTCCAAACTTTTGGTCTGTACTGTATATATATTTCATGACTATGAAAATTGTACATTCACACTGAAGGCATCAAAACTATGAATTAACACATGTGGAATTATATACTTAGCAAAAAAGTGTGAAACAACTGAAATTATGTCTTATATTCTAGGTTCTTCAAAGTAGCCACCTTTTGCTTTGATGACTGCTTTGCACACTCTTGGTATTCTCTTGATGAGCTTCAAGAGGTAGTCACCAGGAATGGTCTTCCAACAATCTTGAAGAAGGAGTTATCAGAGATGCTTAGCCCTTGTTGGCCCTTTTGCCTTTACTCTGCGGTCCAGCTCACCCCAACCATTTATAGAGGCCAGGTCATCTGGCGTAGCACCCCATCACTCTCGTTCTTGGTCAAATAGCCCTTACACAGCCTGGAGGTGTGTTTGGGGTCATTGTCCCGTTGAAAAATAAATGATGGTCCAACTAAACGCAAACCGGATGGAATAGCATGCTGCTGCAAGATGCTGTGGTAGCCATGCTGGTTCAGTATGCCTTCAATTTTGAATAAATACCCAACAGTGTCACCAGCAAAGCACCCCCACACCATCATACCTCCTCCATGCTTCACGGTGGGAACCAGGCATGTAGAGTCCATCTGTTCACCTTTTCTGCGTCGCACAAAGACATGGTGGTTGGAACCAAAGATCTCAAATTTGGACTCATCAGACCAGCACAGATTTCCACTGGTCTAATGTCCATTCCTTGTATTCTTTAGCCCAAACAAGTCTCTTCTGCATGTTGCATGTCCTTAGCAGTGGTTTCCTAGCAGCTGTTTTACCATGAGGGCCTGCTGCACAAAGTCTTTTTTTAACAGTTGTAGAGATGTGTCTGCTGCTAGAACTCTGTGTGGCATTGACCTGGTCTCTAATCTGAGCTGCTGTTAACCTGCGATTTCTGAGGCTAGTGTGTTATGTTTGCTAATGACAGGTGTTATGAAGGCAATCCAGAAACACAGTGTGCTTAGCGATCAGAGCGCACACAGTGATCTGACAAATACCCAAAAATACAAGAACGAGCTCTGAGACGTGGAAACTCTGTAGACTGCACACCTGATCCTATCCTAAACACAACTAAAAGCGGCTGTGGATTGCGCCTAACAACTACCTAGGCAACTCGGCACAGCCTAAGAAACTAGCTAGCCTGAAGATAGAAAAATAGGCCTGACTTGACCCAGAGAAATTCCCCAAAGGAAAAGGCAGCCCCCCACATATAATGACTGTGAGTAAGATGAAAAGACAAAACGTAGGGATGAAATAGATTCAGCAAAGTGGGGCCCGATATTCTAGGACAGAGCGAGGACAGTAAAGCGAACTTTGCAGTCTACAAAAAACCCTAAAGCAAAACCACGCAAAGGGGGCAAAAAAAACCCCACCGTGCCGAACGGCACGGCGGTACACCCTTTGCGTCTCAGAGATTCCAGCAAAACAAAAGACAAGCTGGACAGAAAAAAAGCAACAAAAAAGCAAAAAGCACTTAGCTATACAGAGCAGCAGGTCACAGGAACAATCAGGAGAAGCTCAGATCCAACACTGAAACATTGACAAGGAGCAAGGATAGCAGCATCAGGCGGAGTTAAGTAATGAAGCAGTTAACGAGCTCACCAGAACACCTGAGGGAGGAAGCTCAGAAGCTGCAGTACCACTTGTGACCACAGGAGTGAATTCAGCCACAGAATTCACAACAGTACCCCCCCCTTGAGGAGGGGTCACCGAACCCTCACCAGAGCCCCCAGGCCGACCAGGATGAGCCGCATGAAAGGCACGAACAAGATCGGAAGCATGAACATCAGAGGCAAAAACCCAGGAATTATCTTCCTGAGCATAACCCTTCCATTTAACCAGATACTGGAGTTTCCGTCTAGAAACACGAGAATCCAAAATCTTCTACACAATATACTCCAATTCCCCCTCCACCAAAACCGGGGCAGGAGGCTCAACAGATGGAACCATAGGTGCCACGTATCTCCGCAACAACGACCTATGGAATACATTATGTATGGAAAAGGAGTCTGGGAGGGTCAAACGAAAAGACACAGGATTGAGAACCTCAGAAATCCTATACGGACCAATAAAACGAGGTTTAAATTTAGGAGAGGAAACCTTCATAGGAATATGACGAGAAGATAACCAAACCAGATCCCCAACACGAAGTCGGGGACCCACACGGCGTCTGCGATTAGCGAAAAGTTGAGCTTTCTCCTGGGACAAGATCAAATTGTCCACTACCTGAGTCCAGATCTGCTGCAACCTATCCACCACAGAATCCACACCAGGACAGTCCGAAGACTCAACCTGTCCTGAAGAGAAACGAGGATGGAACCCAGAATTGCAAAAAAATGGAGAAACCAAGGTAGCCGAGCTGGCCCGATTATTAAGGGCGAACTCAGCCAACGGCAAAATGGACACCCAATCATCCTGGTCTGCAGAAACAAAACATCTCAGATATGTTTCCAAGGTCTGATTGGTTCGTTCGGTCTGGCCATTAGTCTGAGGATGGAAAGCCGAGGAAAAGGATAGGTCAATGCCCATCCTACCACAAAAGGCTCGCCAAAACCATGAAACAAACTGGGAACCTCTGTCAGAAACAATATTCTCAGGAATGCCATGCAACCGAACCACATGCTGAAAGAACAAAGGTACCAAATCAGAGGAGGAAGGCAATTTAGCCAAGGGCACCAGATGGACCATTTTAGAAAAGCGATCACAGACCACCCAAATGACTGACATCTTTTGAGAAACGGGAAGGTCAGAAATGAAATCCATCGAAATATGTGTCCAAGGCCTCTTTGGGACTGGCAAGGGCAAAAGCAACCCACTGGCACGAGAACAGCAGGGCTTAGCCCTAGCACAAATCCCACAGGACTGCACAAAAGTACGTACATCCCGTGACAGAGATGGCCACCAGAAGGATCTAGCCACTAACTCTCTGGTACCAAAGATTCCAGGATGACCAGCCAACACCGAACAATGAAGTTCAGAGATAAGTTTATTAGTCCACCTATCAGGGACGAACAGTTTCTCTGCTGGACAACGATCAGGTTTATTCGCCTGAAATTTTTGCAGCACCCGCCACAAATCAGGGGAGATGGCAGACACAATGACTCCTTCCTTGAGGATACCCGCTGGCTCAGATAAACCCGGAGAGTCGGGCACAAAACTCCTAGACAGAGCATCCGCCTTCACATTTTTAGAGCCCGGAAGGTACGAAATCACAAAGTCGAAGCGGGCAAAAAATAACGACCAACGGGCCTGTCTAGGATTCAAGCGCTTGGCAGACTCGAGATAAGTCAAGTTCTTATGATCAGTCAATACCACCACGCGATGCTTAGCTCCTTCAAGCCAATGACGCCACTCCTCGAATGCCCACTTCATGGCCAGCAACTCTCGATTGCCCACATCATAATTACGCTCAGCGGGCGAAAACTTCCTGGAAAAGAAAGCACATGGTTTCATCACTGAGCAATCAGAACCTCTCTGTGACAAAACCGCCCCTGCTCCAATCTCAGAAGCATCAACCTCGACCTGGAACGGAAGAGAAACATCTGGCTGACACAACACAGGGGCAGAACAAAAACGACGCTTCAACTCCTGAAAAGCTTCCACAGCAGCAGAAGACCAATTAACCAAATCAGCACCCTTCTTGGTCAAATCGGTCAATGGTTTGGCAATGCTAGAAAAATTACAGATGAAGCGACGATAAAAATTAGCAAAGCCCAGGAACTTTTGCAGACTTTTCAGAGATGTCGGCTGAATCCAATCCTGGATGGCTTGGACCTTAACTGGATCCATCTCGATAGTAGAAGGGGTAAAGATGAACCCCAAAAATGAAACTTTCTGCACACCGAAGAGACACTTTGATCCCTTCACAAACAAAGAGTTAGCACGCAGGACCTGAAAAACCATTCTGACCTGCTTCACATGAGACTCCCAATCATCTGAGAAGATCAAAATGTCATCCAAGTAAACAATCAGGAATTTATCCAGATACTCACGGAAGATGTCATGCATAAAAGACTGAAACACAGATGGAGCATTGGCAAGTCCGAACGGCATCACTAGATACTCAAAATGACCCTCGGGCGTATTGAATGCAGTTTTCCATTCATCTCCTTGCCTGATTCTCACCAGATTATACGCACCACGAAGATCTATCTTAGTGAACCAACTAGCCCCCTTAATCCGAGCAAACAAGTCAGATAACAATGGCAAGGGATACTGAAATTTAACAGTGATCTTATTAAGAAGGCGGTAATCAATACACGGTCTCAGCGAACCATCCTTCTTGGCTACAAAGAAGAACCCTGCTCCCAGTGGTGATGACGATGGGCGAATATGTCCCTTCTCCAGGGATTCCTTCACATAACTGCGCATAGCGGTGTGTTCGGGCACGGATAAATTAAATAATCGACCTTTAGGGAATTTACTACCAGGAATCAAATTGATAGCACAATCACAATCCCTATGCGGAGGTAGAGCATCGGACTTGGGCTCTTCAAATACATCCTGATAATCAGACAAGAACTCTGGGACCTCAGAAGGGGTGGATGACGAAATCGACAAAAATGGAACATCACCATGTACCCCCTGACAACCCCAGCTGGATACCGACATGGAATTCCAATCCAATACTGGATTATGGGTTTGTAGCCATGGCAACCCCAACACGACCACATCATGCAGATTATGCAACACCAGAAAGCGAATAACTTCCTGATGTGCAGGAGCCATGCACATGGTCAGCTGGGCCCAGTATTGAGGTTTATTCTTGGCCAAAGGTGTAGCATCAATTCCTCTCAATGGAATAGGACACCGCAAAGGCTCCAAGAAAAACCCACAACGTTTAGCATAATCCAAATCCATCAGATTCAGGGCAGCGCCCGAATCCACAAACGCCATGACAGAAAACGACGACAAAGAGCATATCAAGGTAATGGACAGAAGGAATTTGGACTGTACAGTACCAATGACGGCAGACCTAGCGGACCGCTTAGTGCGTTTCGGACAATCAGAAATAGCATGAGTGGAATCACCACAGTAGAAACACAGACCATTCAGACGTCTGTATTCCTGCCGTTCAACTCTAGTCATAGTCCTATCGCACTGCATAGGCTCAGGTTTAACCTCAGGCAGTACCGCCAAATGGTGCACAGATTTACGCTCGCGCAAGCGTCGACCGATCTGAATGGCCAAAGACAAAGACTCATTCAAACCAGCAGGCATAGGAAATCCCACCATGACATCCTTAAGAGCCTCAGAGAGACCCTTTCTGAACAAAGCTGCCAGCGCAGATTCATTCCACTGAGTGAGTACTGACCATTTCCTAAATTTCTGACAATATACTTCTATATCATCCTGACCCTGGCACAAAGCCAGCAAATTTTTCTCAGCCTGATCCACTGAATTAGGCTCATTGTACAGCAATCCGAGCGCCAGGAAAAACGCATCGACACTACTCAATGCAGGGTCTCCTGGCGCAAGAGAAAATGCCCAGTCTTGAGGGTCGCCGCGCAAAAAAGAAATAATAATCAAAACCTGTTGAATAGGATTACCAGAAGAATGAGGTTTCAAGGCCAGAAATAGCTTACAATTATTTTTGAAACTTAGAAACTTAGTTCTATCTCCAAAAAACAAATCAGGAATAGGAATTCTTGGTTCTAGCATAGATTTCTGATCAATAGTATCTTGAATTTTTTGTACATTTATAACGAGATTATCCATTGAAGAGCACAGACCCTGAATATCCATGTCCACACCTGTGTCCAGAATCACCCAAATGTCTAGGGAAAAAAAAAAAAAGTGAACACAGAGCAGAAAAAAAAAAAAAAAAAAAAAAAAATGATGTCAGAACTTTTTCTTTCCCTCTATTGAGAATCATTAGTTTGGCTCCTTGTACTGTTATGTTTGCTAATGACAGGTGTTATGAAGGCAATCCAGAAACACAGTGTGCTTAGCGATCAGAGCGCACACAGTGATCTGACAAATACCCAAAAATACAAGAACGAGCTCTGAGACGTGGAAACTCTGTAGACTGCACACCTGATCCTATCCTAAACACAACTAAAAGCGGCTGTGGATTGCGCCTAACAACTACCTAGGCAACTCGGCACAGCCTAAGAAACTAGCTAGCCTGAAGATAGAAAAATAGGCCTGACTTGCCCCAGAGAAATTCCCCAAAGGAAAAGGCAGCCCCCCACATATAATGACTGTGAGTAAGATGAAAAGACAAAACGTAGGGATGAAATAGATTCAGCAAAGTGGGGCCCGATATTCTAGGACAGAGCGAGGACAGTAAAGCGAACTTTGCAGTCTACAAAAAACCCTAAAGCAAAACCACGCAAAGGGGGCAAAAAAAAACCCCACCGTGCCGAACTAACGGCACGGCGGTACACCCTTTGCGTCTCAGAGCTTCCAGCAAAACAAAAGACAAGCTGGACAGAAAAAAAGCAACAAAAAAGCAAAAAGCACTTAGCTATACAGAGCAGCAGGTCACAGGAACAATCAGGAGAAGCTCAGATCCAATACTGAAACATTGACAAGGAGCAAGGATAGCAGCATCAGGCGGAGTTAAGTAATGAAGCAGTTAACGAGCTCACCAGAACACCTGAGGGAGGAAGCTCAGAAGCTGCAGTACCACTTGTGACCACAGGAGTGAATTCAGCCACAGAATTCACAACACTAGTGACTTGGATAAACTTATCCTTAGAAGCAGAGGTGACTCTTGGTCTTCCTTTCCTGGGAGGTCCTCATGTGAGCCAGTTTTTTTTATAGCGCTTGATGGTTTTTGCCACTGCACTTGGGGACACTTTCAAAGTTTTCCCAATTTTTTGGACTGACTGACCTTCATTTCTTAAGTAATGATGGCCACTCGTTTTTCTTTACTTAGCTGCTTTTTTCTTGCCATAATACAAATTCTAACAGTCAATTCAGTAGGACTACCAACTGTGTATCCACCAGACTTCTGCACAACACAACTGATGTTCCCAACCCCATTTATAAGGCAAGAAATCCCACTTATTAAACCTGACAGGGCACACCTGTGAAGTGAAAACCATTTCCGGGGACTACCTCTTGAAGCTCATCAAGAGAATGCCAAGAGTGTGCAAAGCAGTCATCAAAGCAAAAGGTGGCTAATTTGAAGAACCTAGAATATAAGACATATTTTCAGTAGTTTCAAACTTTTTAGTCAAGTATATAATTCCACATGTGTTAATTCACACATTTGATGCCTTCAGTGTGAATTTACAATTTTCAGTCAAGAAAATACAGAAAAATATTTAAATGAGAAGATGTGTCCAAACTTTTGGTCTGTAAAGTATATATATATATATATATATATATATACACACATACACACACACACACACAAACAGACAAGAAATTATCCGTGGTGTTCAATCTGTGGCTCTGTAGGTGTTGTAAAAGTAACCCCCCGAGCACCCAGCATTTTTCAGGCTGAAGACTATGTGCTAAAGGAATATACCATGGTAAAACAGTATATAGGCTATTGGAGGCTATAATATATGCCATTGCTGTGCATAAACAATTGTAAGCTGAGCATATGTTTATGCTACATCTTTGTGTAAATGCGTTTTTATCCACATCTGCCTACACATTTCAATTCTATGCAGAAAATATGTTTCAGGTTTTTGACATTAAAACAATAGCATAAAAATAACATGGTAGACATCACAGTGTCTATACAAGGTCAACTGTAATCTGTGGCACTTACAGACTTTCTAGCGTATACTACCTCCATCAGCACAGAGCCCACAGCATAAAGCCACAGATGGTATTTATACAGAAAGGAGAAAGTGTCTCAAAAGATGGTATAATTTTTTATATTCAAAGAATGTAGGGAAAGGTAATTGGGTTTTGATGACAGGATATGTAGTCTTCTTGCTAAATAGATTATTTTTTCGCATTTTGCCATGCAGTAGATCATCTTACAGACTGTAAACAATATAGTGACTTCTGCTACAATACAGTGGGATGCAATTCTCAGGAGCTCAAATTGCAGCAACAATTGGTTTAGCCAGATGGTACCACTGATAGAGCCATTATATTACTGCACAGCTCACAAACTGGGGAAGTCACAGTTTTCAAAATGAATTACTGTATTGTACATGTTCAGCATCTCCTTCCAGCTAAGTAAGTTTATTTGTACATTGAGTATGTTACAGCTCAGTTACTGCGAGGACGCTGCGAGTTTAGCTATAGTAGACACCTTAAACACAAAATTTATCAAAATAAAGCACATGACAAAATAAATTGGGCAAAATTAATTAGCCGCATTACGTATTTTACTATATGTCATCACAAGGCTGTTGAACAATTACACGAAAAAAGTGGATTTATCAATGTAAATACATTGAATAATATAGAGTCAATATGTTAATTTTGGAGAATACGATGCGAGTCGGACTTTTGCAGAATCCAAAAGTGATTGGAGCATTAAAATTGTTTAGTGTAAACCGTTTGTCCAAGCTTTCCCACACTTTATTATTTAATTACGAGTTTGAAACAGAAGCCAAGATGATTGGGATTTGACTTTAATCTACAGAAGATTCATCATACAGTAGTTTGGCGAGTTGATGAATCTGGCTCATGCTAAACTAGGTGGAGACCGTCATCCTTTTTTTGTATGTTGCATTAGTCTTATTAAATCATTTATTTTATATTTTAAGCATGTTTTAATCCCTGATTTGTCAATTTTTTTCCTAGACTCTGTTTAAGAATGTAAAAAAAAAAACCTAAGAAATTTGGTGCACGCAACATTTTTCACTTTTTTGCCATCATTCATAATTCTGGGACATTTTCTCTAGTGAATCCCCCTCCTCTTCTGTAACACAAAGCAATAGAACAGATGAATAAATACGCATAGTGTAATAACCTTAATTAAAGGTTGGCTTTTTTTAGTAAGAAATGTCAAAACTCAATTCTATGAACTGCGTCTGGTATTGCTTCAGATTCCTACTTTCTTCAATAGGAGTGAGCAGCAATCCCAGACCCAGCCCATGAATAAAAGCTGCTCTTTCTGTAAAAAAAAAAGAAAAGAATCTTCTTTAAAACCTCAAACAGCTCCTTTAGGAAGGGTCTGCATTATTGGATCATCATCGACTGCTAGTTTTCATGAGTACAGCTATACAGTGGGAAAAAAAAAAATCGAACACGCAGAGTTTCGCTAAGAGCAGAGACAATAAATATGAAATCGCTTTTTAACTCTACAAGAAAAGGAAGGGGTTATGAGTAACGTGAATCAATGGAAGACATGTCTACACTCTGGGCGCAGGCACTGATAAGGTAATAGCAGGATGCACACTATTAGATTTTATGACGTCTGTAAAGTTTAGTCTTTTGGCAGCAAACAAAGATTCATAAAGACAATGATGTTTTTAATTTACAGTTTTGCATTAGCCATTGGGTAGTTAAAGCTTCTATTGTCCCTTGCAACATCAAAGAAACTACTTTAATTCACTGTTAATATTCTTTCTATATAAAAGTGACATAGAATAGAGAACAGGTAATTTCATCAAACTAAATATCTCATAAAAACAGGATGTAAATAGAAAATAAAAGAAGCAGAAATCTAACTCTTTGTTGGGAAGTGATATTGTTATTGCTGTTCTTTATTTATTGCTTTAATGCTTTTACCTAAGAAGTCCATCCTTGTGGCGTTCTAATAGCTATGAAATTACAGATGGCAAGAATATAATTGTTTTGTAAATGTTTATCCATCCATTGTATTTGCTTCTATAATGCATTATAATGTCTCATTTATAACTTCTGAATGAAGTTCAGACTAAAATGTTTCGCGTGAGTCAAGGACCATAATTGCCCATTAAGCATGTATGGTGAGGGGTCTCAATCTGAGGGGTCCATGGACTTTTGGTGGCTACGCCAAGCACGAAGCTTGAAAATGACAATCCCAGCTTGTTTTCTCCCACTTTTTCATGTTCATTTTAACTAGTGTTTTACAACTATTACTCACAATACTATTTAAAAAGAACATCCTAGGCCTAACTGGTAAACTGTGTTATGCCTAATGCAGATAGAATACTTTGTATTGCATTGCACTGTGCTAAATTCACTTTACATCAACTCTTCTGCTAATGTATTCTCATTGACCAATGAATTATCAATTCTGTACTTGCTGGATAAACACGAAAAAGTTCCATACTCTGAATCCAGACTCATCAGCAGCAATCAAATTTGATATTGGGGGCCACTAGTGCTATCGCCATGCACAGGAACCTTGCTGTGACTAATAACTACTTACGGTATATACTTGAGTATAAGCCGAGATTTTCAGCCCAAATTTTTGAGAGAGAGGACTGTCATATACTCACTTAGTCCCGGCGCTCCTGGCGCTCCCCTGCCTGTCCCATGGTCTTCGGGTGCTGCAGCTCTTCCCCTGTTTAGCGGTCACATGGTACCGCTCATTAATGTTATGAATATGGACTCCACTCCCACAGGGGTGGAGCCGCATATTCATTCCTCTAATGAGCGGTAACAGTGACCGCACCGCTGACAGAGGAAGAGGCTGCGGCACCCGGAGACCATCTGTCCGGGATAAGGAGCCAGGGACGCCGGATCAGGTGAGTATTACATATTTATCTGTCTGCGTTCCACACGCCGGGGGCTGATCCGTCTTCCCATCCTCTGCACTGACTTTTCAGGTCAGAGGGTGCGATGATGTACTAGTGTGCGTGCCGCCCTCTGCCTGAACAGTCAGTGCGGAGAGACGCCGAGACGGGACGCTGAGAAGCTGCGGGCAGCAAGAGAGGTGAGTATGTCATTTTTTTTTATTGCAGCAGCAGCATTATATATTGCACAGCTTTATATGGAGCATCTATGGGGCCATAATGAACGGTGCAGAGCATTCTATATGGCACAGCTTTATAAGGAGCATCTATGGTGCTATAATGAACAGTGCAGAGCATTCTATATGGCACAGCTTTATATGGAGCATCTATGGGGCCATAATGAACGGTGCAGAGCATTCTATATGGCACAGCTTTATATGGAGCATCTATGGGGCAATAATGAACGGTGCAGAGCATTCTATATGGCACAGCTTTATATGGAGCATCTATGGGGCAATAATCAATGGTATGGAGCATTATATATGGCACAGCTTTATATGGAGCATCTATGGGGCCATAATGAATGGTGCAGAGCATTCTATATGGCACAGATTTATATCGAGCATCTATGGGGCCATAATGAATGGTGCAGAGCATTGTATATGGCACAGCTTTATATGGAACATCTATGGGGCCATAATGAACGGTACAGAGCATTATATATGGCACAGCTTTATATGGAACATCTATGGGGCAATAATCACCGGTATGGAGCATTATATATAGCACAGCTTTATATGGAGCATCTATGGGGCCATAATGAACAGTGCAGAGCATTATATATAGCACAGCTTTATATGGAACATCTATGGGGCAATAATGAACAGTGCAGAGCATTATATATGGCACAGCTTTATATGGAGCATCTTATGGGGCAATAATGAACGGTATGGAGCATTATATGTGGCACAGCTTTAAATGGAGCGTCTATGGAGCTATAATGAAATGTATGTAGCATTCTATATGGCACAGTTTTATATGGAGCATCTATTGGGCCATAATGAAATGTATGGAGCATTATATGTGGCACAGCTTTATATGGAGCATCTTATGGGGCAATAATGAACGGTATGGAGCATCTATTTTTATTTTTTAAATTCACCGGTAGCTGCTGCATTTCCTACCCTAGGCTTATACTCGAGTCAATAAGTTTTCCCAGTTTTTTGTGGAAAAATTAGGGGGGTCGGCTTATACTCGGATTGGCTTATACTCGAGTATATACGGTATCTATCCTCTCATCTATTTTTACCTATCTATAAAAAAAATGGGAGCAGCACTCTGAAGTAAGATTATCAAAAAATGGATTTTGATCAGCTCATTCAATGTTGTAGCTCAAAATATTATAAAGAATATAAAGGCTCTGCCAGTTTGGGCTGAAGCATTGTAGGAGTTGATTAAAATCTTTATTTCTATCTATCTATCTGACCTTGAATAGTTGAACTACTCCCATTTTTTTGGAGTTTTTTTTGTATGCAAAGATTTGGTAACACCTTTTGGGGCGTTGCATCCACCTTTGCATGGAAAATTGCTGCTCTTATTTTTCTAAGTTCATCTATTTCTCTGTTTGTAGGCTAGCTGATAACTATGTAAACTCTTTCAACTATATCTACCTAGCAAACTATTTCCCAAATCTGTCAGCAGGTTTTTGCCATGAAATCTCAACACAGCATGATGTTGGGGTTAAAACACTGAATTCAGCAATGTGTCACTTATTAGGCTGTGTGCTGTTTACATGCAATGAAGATTTTATCACCAGGAGATAATCACTGCCAAGACTGGTGCTCACATGACCAGCTAGATCAACCACACCCCCTCGTCTGATAAGCAGCTCATTGTTTATAGGCAGTGCACATTGAAATCTGTGATGTGGGTGGGGTTAGCTTTTGGAGCTCTGATTAATGCTTCATTCTACGTCTAGGACCTTTGGTTATATTACAACAGCTGTACTGTTATGACCTGGTGGTTAGGAGCACCCGGAATGACCTGATGGTTAAACTCACACAGGACAAGCTCTGGGAAGTGGGAGCTCTGCCGACCGCAACCCCTAATCCTATCACACAACTAGAAATAGCCGTGGAGCGTACCTAACACGACCTAGACGCCTCTTCACAGCCTAAGAGCTAACTAGCCCTAAAGATAGAAAATAAAGCATACCTTGCCTCAGAGAAATTCCCCAAAGGAAAAGGCAGCCCCCCACATATATTGACTGTGAGATAAGATGAAAGTCACAAACACAGAAATGAAACAGGTTTTAGCAAAGGGAGGCCAGACTTACTAAACAGACTGAGGATAGGAAAGGTATCTTTGCGGTCAGCACAAAACCCTACAAAAAGACCACGCAGAGTGTGCAAAAAGACCTCCGCACCGACTCACGGTGCGGAGGTGCCACTCTGCATCCCAGAGCTTCCAGCTAGCAGGGCAAGATCATGATAGCCAGCTGGACAAGGAAACAATGAACAAATAAATAACTAGCAGGGACTTAGCTTCTGCTGGAGTAGACAGGTAACCAGAAAGATCCAAGAGCGAACTGAACCAGTACAAGAACATTGACAGCTGGCATGGAGTAACGATCTGAGTGGAGTTAAATAGAACAGCCAGCCAAAGAATAAACTACGTCACCTGTGGAAGGAACCTCAGAAGCAGCAGCTCCACTCACAGCCACGAGAGGGAGTCCATGGACAGAACTCGCCGAAGTACCATTCATGACCACAGGAGGGAGTTCGATAACAGAATTCACAACACTGTACCCAGTAAACTAACTGATACATCATTGGAATCAAGGTCTCTTTTCCTACATTATGCTGCTCTAATATGAGGTAGCAAAAACCTGGTGACAGATTCTCTTTAAGCAGGAAAGCTTTTCAAGGCTACAAGAAGAAAACCCTTTATTGCTCACTGTCCATCTTATGGGGAATTATTCCCACCCTGTGACTTTGGATATGCATCTGCTATTTGGACAAGTTTTAGAATGCTAATGCAGTTCACAGCACTAGAAACATGTTGGTTAGTCACTACTGGCAAGAGGAAATACAAGCTATTTTTTTCGAGGCCAAATCAATATGCTAACCTTCACATTAATGTATAATTTTGAATTGCAACAAATAAATTTGCCAAAATGATAGACAGCCATTTGAAGTCAAGGTTATTATATACAACCTTTTTTTCACAGCAGCATGAATTCCAACAGCCGGTAACTCTACACTGAAAAATTATTTGGCAGATGGGTCTGGATAATGGACAAGGCTTTCTGTCATAATGAGCGCACTTATGGCTAAATGCATTACAAATAAAATTAGAACGATATATCTAATTTATCAACCGCACATGATAAAATTTAAATCAAACATTTATGGTGGAACAGATGTCTATTACAAAGGACCTTTGTGTAATCATTTTAAAGCGTAAGACCTACAAATATATCCACTCCATATTAATCTAATATATATGTATATATATTTGTATGTGTGATGGTGCCAAGATGGTACAAACATAGAATTATATGAATAGAATTAGATGAATTATTTTAAATTAAGTTAATACCAACTACACTGTATTTTTAAGCTTGAGATACTTAGTACACAAATTGAACGCCATAAGTACATCAAGAGAATACACATTATAGTCTGTGAGGTTGTGCTTCTATACACTAACAGTTATGTTTTTTCCCTGGGTATACCTTGCTTTCCATATTGCTACTCTATACTTATTGCTATGTCCTGAATATTCAGAATAAACTAAATATCTATCTATATACACTCAAAACAAGTGAAAGGAAACCGATCATCAAAGTCATGCAGTATTTCAGAATGAAGCATAAAATATACAAGGCTGCTGTTGTGCAGGCGCTGTCTGATCCTTGTTGGCCAAGTCTAGGTCAGCATGAATCCGATGACAGATTCTCTTAAAGGGAGAGACAGACTTCCGTATTTCGCGTGCGAGAATCGCATCACACTGCACAGATTGGCCTGGCACCTCTCCTGACCTGAGCAAGACAGCATGACGGATTACTATGCAGCTGTCAAGCTCAGGTCAGGAGAGCCGACAGCCAGCACGAGGTTTACAATACGATTCTCGCAAGAGAAATACGGAAGACTGTCTCTGCCCTAATAGAAACATTGTTATAGACTATTATGTGATTGTTAGTTTACCATGGACAACACGGTATTTGACATTCGACAAGAAGACACACAGCTGTGTGTTGGAAGCATAGTTGCCAACCGTGAATTTGGCTACAGTGACCACATTAGTGGCTCATTTCCATTTGTACTATTGATTTATGAAATAAAAATTGAAAAAATGATTACGCTTTCAAGTATTTTTCCACTGTTGCCTAGTGAGAGTCATGGGCAGGTTTTATAAAGTCACGTAGAATCTGTGCTTGATACTTGCTGGATGTCATACAGGTACTAGTTTGTCAGGGCGAACCTCCGCTCCGCTGGAATATTCAGCAGCTGCTAAAGTATGTATTGTATGTATTGTGAATACTGCAGCCAAAGTCAAGGGAGCACGTAGAGACTGGCGCTATCATCGATGGAACGGTAAGGCTACGTTCACATTAGCGTTCCGCTAATGTGCGTCGCTGTTGCGTCGGCGACGCAGCGGCGACGCAGCGGCGACGCGCCCCTATGTTTAACATGGGGGACGCGTGCGTTTTTTTTGTTGCGTTTTCCGACACGTGCGTCGTTTTCGACGCTAGCGTCGGACGCAAGAAAATGCAACAAGTTGCATTTTTTGTGCGTCCGATTTTCATCAAAAAACGACGCACACGTCGCAAAACGCAGCGTTTTTGCGTGCGTTTGCGCGCGTTTTTTGATGCGTCGTGCGTTGCGTCGCCGACGCACCGGCGCGCAACGCTAATGTGAACGTAGCCTATCGGAGTAGGAAGTCAGTATACGTTTTTCTTATTTTACCAGGGGACAAAAAATTTAAAAAACAATGGGCAACTTCTTGAATTATATTAATTATATATATACTACAAGTAAATATAAAATGGTCTATTATCTCCCTCCTTCGTCTTCGAAAGAGGTTCAGTGGTAGCTGTGGTGCATTATACAGGTCACAGAGCTCCAAGTGGTCTTAAAACATTTTTTTCACAATTTATAGGACTATATTATGCCTTATTATACACACCTCAGCTGCTGCAGAACCATACGCTTTGTATAGCATATGACAGACATAACTGGGAATTATAGACATTGGCAGATTATTCCCGTTTGCGTGATTTTACGCTCTACAATGATCTCATCATATCTAGAATGCTGTATTCTGAAACTAACTGTTAACTGTAAACTACTACATGAAAAAAAAATTGGCACATCGAATACGCGGGGGAGATACGGGAATCAAAGGTGTAATGCTGGCTAAGTAAAGGATACACTATGCAATTTATTGTTTGATAATTTAAATTATAGAAACAAAAATTTCAAAAGTATAGGAAACTGACCATTTATAGAAATAATAGCACAAGGATTTTAATTTTTTCACACGGCATGGTGCATGACATTACAATTAGAGCTGCTATATATAATTACTATTTTCAGCATATACTAGGTAATTACTATTTATAGTGCAAATGATAATGACTATTTATAATTATATGGTATATGGGAAACTGCAGTGTAAACTGAAGAAAGCAAACACAGTCTAATACAACTATGGCCACACGTCACTAAGCTGCCTAGAATTAATTAACAGGACTTTGGAAAAATTCCGCACAACTTTCACCATGTGATCTTGAAGAGGAATAATAAATAAAATTGCTAAGTGATATTTGAAAAATTTTAATGCAACTGTATCTTTTCCTGTACAGACAAAAAAACAAAGGCAGCGCACCAGTTCAGGGTGAAAAAATGTGGCTATTTAATTGCCCAAAATTGCGACATTTCAGCTCTGTATTGTGAGCCTTTCACAATCCTGAGCTGAAACATCACCATTTTGGGCAATTAAACAGCCACATTTTTTCACCCTGAACTGGTGCGCTGCCTTTGTTTTTTCGTCTGTATATGGAGGTTTGGTCATGGCCTTGGAGGCACAGCACCCAGGAATGCTATCCGCCTTTGCTGCTTTTCATTTTCTTTTTTCTCTATCTTTTCTTGGCTATTTTGAGTCATAAAATTTGATCAGATGGACTAACACAGTTTGGATTTTTTTAGATAAAAGGAGACATAAATACGTGTAATCTCATAATGTGACAGTCCTCAGCGTAGAAGTTACTGAGCATTAACCTCAGGGACCATGACCTTTAATAGAAAGTACATGGAAAAACCATCCTCACAGTGCGTCACAAGATTTCTCAATACAAACTAAGTAAATGATGAAGAATACCTGACGAGGCATGTGTGCCTACTTACAAAAAACATGTCTAGTAGGATGTATAATCCTTTTTTAAAGTTCCTCCCAATGTTAAAATTAGCATTTTACCAGCCCAGCTGGAATAAAAAAATGCTAAATAAATTACACCCGCTCTAAAAAATCTATTTACTAATTTATGCAGTACATATTGTAAAATCTGGCTTTAAAGACAATGTCCATAGTCCATCCATAATACAGTAAGGTAACATGTAAATGCAGAATGCTTACTCAAACCATAATTTCAGCTTCCACTAGGCCTAGAGTCCCTCACACAAAATGTGGCTCCAATTTGACATAACTTCTCTCTAAGGCTAGGGTCACATTGCGTTAGGGCAGTCCGTTTAGCGCATAGCGCTACGGACTGCGCTAACGCAATGTCCCAAAAGGGATCGCGTTAGCCGATCCCGCTAGCGCAGATCCATCGTTCGCGGTCCGTCACTCAAATGACAGCACATCGCTAGCGCAGGCCCATTGTGGGCGTGTGCTAGTGATGCGTTCGCCATAGACAGTAATGGCGGCGTTAATGGACTACGTTACACCGCGTTATGCCGCGGTGTAACGTAGTCCGTTAAACGTACCGCCATAACGCAGTGTGACCCTAGCCTAAGTGTAAATGGAGGAGAAGACATTACTTAAACGAGTCTCTGTTGTCAATGTTTTTTCTTCTTCATCTGACAAGAGAATATGGGGCAAAGGACCTGACTTCAGCAGTGTATCACTTACTGGGCTCCGTCCTGTACTTTTGCTATAACACTATTTTATTAGCAGGATATTATAACTGAGAAGACTAGCAAATCTGCAGAGATGAAGAGTTCAATATTAATTCACTCTGTCCATCTCACAATGCTACTTGGCAGCTTCCTTTCTATGCAAAGCTATGACAGAAAGTTGTCAATCAACAGACAGGGAGTGTTGCACAAAGCTCATCATTGAGAGATCGAGCAGAGCTGCAGAATACAAAACAGAGAATTTATCAAAACTATAGCAATACACACAATAAGTAGAATCGGGGTCTTCTACCCTACTTCATAGTACTCACAGATGAGGCAGCAAATCCTGGTGATTGATTCCCTTTAACTTAAGAGTTAGTAACATATTGTAGAATAAAATGTTGGGTGAAATGCTGGAACTTGAAATTCTTTTCTAGAATAACCTGCTCTTGGAAAGGAAGAATGCAATATTTCATTGAAAATCATTTCTCAATAGAGATACATAAGTTGCTGATCAGATACTTGGTATGATCTTAGCTTCTGTGCTCTGTCATATACCGCAAAACAACAGAAGTGTCCTACGCGATTCTTATCATCAGCACATTGGGACTGAACAGTCTGCTCTTTGCCTTCGATCAATACGTGTCAGTGGGCAGTTCACCTAACATCTCATCAATTCTTCGTCTTCCTGAATCGCTGTGTGTATACACCCCTATTACAAAGGGGACAGGAAAAATGTTTATATTAAGGTGTTGGGTTCCTGATCCCAACCAGAAAATTGCCTTGATTGAAAAAAATGTTCTGGAGCGAAAAAAAAGAATCTATCAGTGGATTTCTAATATAGATGAAACTAATGGCTTTTCTGCCTCGTTGTAAACATTAGGGGATATGTGACACTTCTGACGGGAACAATAAACTAAAGCCGTGCTCCTGATTGCAGGTACCCATTTAATTACTATTGATTTGACATTAATAATGGGGAGTAAATAAATAGTTCTCTGCACTTGGGTGCAGTTATTACGCGGAGACATCTGAAATATGCCCAGTATCGGCTGCTCTATTTATTGTCTTTAATTCCGTTTGTCAACACTTTAAATTGCTTGCATTAGCATACTGATTGGCAGTAAAACAAAATGAACCTCTGCACATTAGGACGGTATATAGGATACACTTCATTTTTGCCTGTCTTTGTCATAAACAACATACCTATAAAATTTTCTCTTGGGCAAAATCACTGTAAATCATTTTCTGCTCCAAAACTTAGAGTATAGCCACACGGAGTTCCTCATTACACTGACCTGGCAGCAGAGCCGGTTCAAGGTTAGACTAAGTGATTTTTTTTTTTACTTATTTTACTGCTATGTCATCTGTTTTAATATAATAAAATCTCTTGGGTAGAAAAGGGCAGTAACACCATTTTATGTTGGTTTTTATTCTATACTCCAGCAATGGAGGAGGGGGTATCAATGACTGACATTATAACCTTAAGCATAATGAATACATAAAAACTGGAAAAGGTTAACACGTATGCCAAGAGATGGAATCTCAATAAATTATTTCAATGTTCTAAAAATGCTATTGAATAATAAACTGATAAATTCAAAAAGAAAATGGCGCTAAACAGCTAAAAACAGTAAATAATTTATTGATATCTATACAAAGTGGACACAAAAACATCAGAAGTATGTAGGATGACAAAGACCAGCACACTGGCTACCAGATAACCAGGTTATAAGGTGAGATCAGTGTATATCATGATTTCAACAAATAAAATACCACATTGCCAAAAAGAAAAACACCAAACTCTCAATATAGAATATAAAAGTGACAGCATATAAATTAAAGTGAGAGCATCCCTACATCAAATAATTGCTACTGTGGTCATACTATTTTCCCAAAATGTCACAACTCATAAAAGATAAGATTGAGAAGACCGGCTTACACATTATAAAGTACACCCAATCAGGCTGCCAGACATTGATAGAGCCCCAACGCACGGTTCGTATCTTTGTAGCGCTGCTTCTTCAGGGGGATGGACTTCATTTTATATACCCATCTTGCCTTACAACTTCATTATATGTGTGCTGGTCTTCATCGTCCTACATACTTTCGACTTCTGCGTGTTTACTTTGTATATACGTCAATAAAATATTTACTTTTTTTTACAATTTAACTTTCTTTTTTTTTTATTTATCAATTGTGGCGTGGCTGATGGCTCTTTATCACTAATGTTCTGACTTATATACGGCCTTCCAATCTATTACCAATATACACCCGTTAGATTTATTGCTACTCATGAATATTAAACTGAATAGAAAAAGCTATGACCCTGATTCATCCTTGCCATTGCGCTTGTTTTTTATCCAGTTTTGTGCCTTTTTATTGTTTGCACCCAATTCATTTTTCTATTTGCACCTCTTTCGAACTCTATTTTATATGTGCTCGCCCAGTTTTTTCTACATATTTTGAGGCTGATTCCAGACATGTTTGCCAGATCCATCAATTGCGACATCTTGAAAAGTCACAACATTTGGCGCATTTTCACTACAATTCAAAACGGAAGCCAAAAGTCACAAAAACAGTTCAAGACTGGGAAAAAAGCCTTTTTTTTTTTACTTTGAGCAATATTCATGAATCACCTTCACGATTTTGATGAATTTTGTGACAAAAACAGCAACTAATACCACAAAACAAAAAAAGAAAGGGACCTAAAAAATGCAAATGAATCGAGACCAAAATCCTGCAGGTAAGAACCAGCTCACTCTTTACAACATATATGTCACAATGTAAATCACATGTCTAAGTAATTTTATTTACTATCCATATTAACGCTGCTTTTCTGTAAAATCAACATACAACCGAGACTCGTACTGTGATTTTGGGACTTTTTCACTCCTAAAACTGTAGAGGGAGCCACAATAATTCTGCCGTTGTACTGCTTCCCATGAGCATCATTGTGCATTGTTCCCATGAGATGAGCAGTTTGTGATCCAGAGCGGCTATGATTTTAGGACTGTTTTAGGTACGTGTGAATGTGAAACTCTACACATCCATGTGTTCGTTTCGTAGCTGCATCTCTAGAAATGCAAGGAAAAACACTTTTAATATGAGGCATGTGCACCCACATGACAGCACACATGCACCCTAGGAGCATGGAAGTCATTCATATTAATGCAAGGAGCTGAGTGTCAGGAAACAGCAATAGCATTCGAATACAATTATATTTGGCAATTTTTAGAACACATTTATAGCGTTTTAGCTTTACGACCACAATGCAAAACTCTCAAGATTTTTTTTGGTCAATTAACTGGAAATCTTATTTTTTATTGATCTTTGTGTCTAGAAGGTTGTTGCAGGTTTTATTTTACAATTATTTCTAACACCACTTCTTAGCTGTGATACTCGATTCTCCGTATTCAGAGAACTGTATCCAATTTGAACAAAGGGATGAGAGTGAGAGGCCTTTATTCGCAGAGTGATTTTGCTTTTCTTTGCCGCTCGGCAGGAAGATAGATCCAAGACAGTTAATTTGTTGTTTCAGAGGGAAAATGTGAAACATAAAAAGATTCACTCCCCAAAGCTTTACATTTTCTAACACCAAGGGAACCAGATGTATTTGTAAAACTAATGCCTTGGGTATGTTTCCAGAGTTACTACTGAATAAATATCTGCCTCTGTTAAACACCCGTAATTGTTCTGGTGCAGAGTCTACTCTCAGTGGTATATAGATTAACAACATATGATAAAATAAATGTCAGGAAATTGTATAATATTTTACATAGTCATAAACATAATATGTCACTACTTTTTTGTGACAGCACTTAAAAATCATAAATACATCATCCCAGAAAGTGAAAAGACTAAATTATGATATGGAATACAATACCGAAACACATGTCTTTCAGGAACGACTGTGTGTGTAAAATATAAATAATTATAGACATATAGCTACCTATTCATCCAACTTGTTAAAAGGGTCAAGAAGTTCTTGTGAAAACAGACAACTTTGCAATTTACTTAAACATATTAAAATCTTCTTTATTCTCTGAAATGGAGGTTATTTTTAATCCTTTTGTCATCTGCTCATTGGCTAGGCTACTAGCCACCTCTGGAGTTTATTAGCGGTGGCAGGTCTCTTAGGCAAGGATTAAAGCACTTGCAAGAGCTTGGAAGCACTGCCCTGGTTAGAGCTAGCATCAGTGCCCCTGTACTTTCCCCATGCTAGGGGGTAAACCTGACTTTGCCTGAAACATGTGAGAGTATACAGTTCAGGCAAGCAGCATAGGCATACAGCTCGCCCAAACTATTAATCATAAGTAGCAAGCTACCCAAGGCAGGAGAGCAGGGCCCTTCTGAAAATAGTAAATGAGGAAAAATATTAAAATTTGAGAATCCACAGTGGTTGATTCCTTTTAATGGCTAACTAAAAAGATGGTAATAAACAGCAAGGTTCCGAGACCACTTAGGTCCCTTCATCAGGCACACAAAACCTGAAGAGTCACATATTTATGCACAACAGGAAAACAGGGATAATGCAGTAAATTAGACAAGTGATGAGAAGCAGAACTATCAATTTGGGAAAAGGAGAAATAGTTGTGGCCATAAAAATTGGAGGAGTTCATAGACAAGGAGCGTGAAAGTTTAATTGTCCTCTGAGCTTGTAACGCCCCCACAGGTCTGAGGAGCACATTTCTTAATTGATGTAGAAAGACATAAATCCATGTGACACAATCATTCCTGCTCTGAGCATGTCAATGTACTTGACCCGACTTGTCTTGAAAGCCTGCTATTTATTACCATCTTTTCAGTTAGTCATTAAATTGTGTCAATCTATGGCTAAATGCTATAACTGAGGACTCTAATTTTATTTTACAATTTTTGATCTACTGGCTAACACGTTACAAAGATATAGTTATCCTGCAGTAGAAGAGGAAAACTCTTTAAGAGGACAATATTTTCCACCAAACTATCTTCCCTGTTGTGAATTCTGTGGTCGAGCTCCCTCCTGTGGTCACAAGTGGTACTTCGGCTGATTCTGTCTATGGGCTGCCGTTGGTGGATGTGAGTGGTACTGCGGCTTCTGAGTTTTCTTCCTCAGGTGACGAGGTTAAGTCGTTAGGTGCTGCTCTATTTAACTCCACCTAGTGCTTTGATCCTGGCCTCCAGTCAATGTTCTAGTATTGGTCTTGCTTCCTCCTGGATCGTTCCTGTGGCCTGTCTGCCCAGCATAAGCTAAGTTCTGCTTGTGTTACTTTTTGTTATATTTTCTGTCCAGCTTGCTATATTGGTTTTTCTTGCTTGCTGGAAGCTCTGAGACGCAGAGGGAGCACCTCCGTACCGTTAGTCGGTGCGGAGGGTCTTTTTGCCCCTCTGCGTGGTTGTTTGTAGGTTTTTGTGTTGACCGCAAAGCTATCTTTCCTATCCTCGGTCTATTCAGTAAGTCGGGCCTCACTTTGCTAAATCTATTTCATCTCTGTGTTTGTATTTTCATCTTAACTCACAGTCATTATATGTGGGGGGCTGCCTTTTCCTTTGGGGAATTTCTCTGAGGCAAGGTAGGCTTATTTTTCTATCTTCAGGGCTAGCTAGTTTCTCAGGCTGTGCCGAGTTGCATAGGGAGCGTTAGGCGCAATCCACGGCTACCTCTAGTGTGGTGTGATAGGATTAGGGATTGCGGTCAGCAGAGTTCCCACGTCTCAGAGCTCGTCCTATGTTTTTTGGTTATTGTCAGGTCACTTTGTGTGCTCTGAACTTCAAGGTCCATTGTGGTTCTGAATTACCTATTCATAACACTTCCCATGTCATTGTTAGGGGACATATTATATCTTAGAGGGAAAGAAAGACTGAAGGTTGTAGCACAAATACAATTGAGCGTGTAAGAACAATTCTATCTTCCATGATCCTTACTGACATTGACCAGAACCCAGAGAGATCATGCTGCAAGAGTCTCTACATAACAAGAAGATATTCCATCAGGACTCAAGGATAATAGGTGAAGAACACCCACTTTTGGGGATAGAAATCATATCTTTAGGCACTTTCTGAATTTGGGAGGGCTGGTGTTTATATCCAGCAGCCAATCTAAATAGACAGAACTGCAGTGTACGGCAAACGAGGGGGGCAAGATAGCTATAGACTTATTCAGACAACATAAGTATAGTGGATTGACTGATAATAACTGTTTGTCTGATTTTCAGATGTATTCTAATACTTTTGAAAATACATAGCAGGTAAGAGCTTTGTCACTTATGAGCACAATTGCTGTAACAATGCATCAATGTCCATTTTGACAATTCAGTAACAGCAGAGATGCTCTGGGCCAATTTACATTGCAAAACGTTCATTTTATTCATTTTTTTTGCACTATGCCAAATCTAATATAAAAATGAATAACACACTTCTATTCGTCCATTAATAATGCTCCTTTTTATTTTTGTTGGTAGCAGGACATAATCTTGTGGGAATCAGTTTATGTATGTAAGGTAAGATTCTGCCTGAAGGCTCCTCTGTCAGACCCCATCACTGTACCAGAGATGAATATTAAAAGCTGGAAGTTCAGTATTTAAGATTGTATATTTTATGAAAAGAAATATGTACTAGGTGAGAGCTTATGTGTGTGTGTCTGCCAGTTTGAATATGTGCCGTGTTCCATATATATTTACATCCTTGATTATCATTATTTTTCACATATATTATGCTGAACTAAAGGCGCTTGAAGGTATGTTTCAGCCATCTCCTGTATAACCTTTTATTTTTTTTTTTATATTTTGATAAAGCGGTGTAAAATAATTTTGACCCCCTGGTTAAAGATCACTCACTAGGGATCCCATGTAACACTGTCATTAACAATGTGCTATATTGCTCTATAGATACAATTTGATATTGCTACATAGCGGAATTACCAAATATTGATTACTGAAAAAAAATGCATGTAAAACGTTGCGCATTTTCCAGCAATGTAGACCGTTACTGCATAGTTGGAGGAGATACATTATCTTTATGACTTTATATCTACTTTACATCTTGTTTATGGAACGCATGGTGTATGATATACAACGGGGTTTACGACAAAAGCAATATTAAAGCAGAGCATAACGGAGCCTACTGATACGGCAAAATGACTTAGTTTATGACCTTTAAATGCCAACACATAGTCATGTTTATGTTCATTTATGTTGATACAATTTCTTTTTTTAAGCTTTTGGCACTTAAGGGCGGCATTTTCTATTTTCATATGCTTAGTCATAACATAACGGTGATATATGTGAATGAGCAGAAAGAGCTGCAGCACATGAAATGATTAGATTTTATGACCAAGTTTAGACACGTATAAATTAAAAGTGAAGATGAGGGTAAACATCCTGATGTGATATCGCCGTACATTAACACATCATGGAGGAATACACATGCAGATTATTAATGGTAATGGAGGCCGGGAAAGACTCATTACAGCAGTTACATGCTACATTTTGTTCACGGAACAGTTAGGATGATAATCCTAATGAAAAGAAAATCGCAATGATTGGAATTAATCTACAAAACTAGGGCACATGCTGCTAAACAAACGTTCATAAAGATATTTCATCTAGGAATGAAGGGGTTATTATCAATCTATTCCTACTGCGATACAAAACATACTTTATGTATGGAAAGTACCGGTATGTTCTAATTATAACAATGATCCTTATTGTTTTCCATGTTTCTTCCTGTGCAAGATGATTAAGGCCAAGTGCATGACATTTCAGACAATTAGGAGCTTCGAACAATGGAGCTCCGTTATTTATTTATGTCACTCATCATCTAATGCATTTCAATTGTTATTGTTGTTAGAAGCGGAAATCGCAATCTGAAATCTGGATCCCATATTTCGTTATCACCCACTGTCAATGTACTTACATTTTTGACAAAGGTTGACAAATTAAAACTCATGGCCTGCAATGAAAGCCAACAAGCAAAAAAGCAGAAATCAGTCTACATTAGCCATGTTCATGTGTACAATGAAAACTGCATTTTACTTCCATCAGTCTAAGGTCTCATGCACATGCCAAATACATGTACTAAAAGAAACACTCCCATCAAAGTTTGGGAGCAATCATCATATTATATAGCACTGTGGACATACAATTGCTCATTTTGCTTTTTACCCAGCTAATTCTTCTCTTTTCTTTGATCTATGTAAAAACAGGAAGTTTCTTGTCCCTGCATTTATCATTCCCCTCTTCAACTTCCGATCCAGCTGTTCCCTCCTCCCCCCTGGGAGGGATGTTTGCAGTGACTTAAGACTCATACAGGGAAAATTGACCTCTTGTTTCTATATAGAGCTTGGAAGAATTCAGCTAGTCAGTTTTAATCACGTGATGTGAAATAATGGAAAGGAGAAAAATTAACTGGATAGAAAGGCAAAATAAGCAATTGTAAGGTCACAGTGTTACATAATATGATGAATAAAATATTTTAAGAGGATAACAATTTTGATGGGTTAACAGCAGTAAATGGTGGTAATGAGTGGTAATGCCAATTTTAGCAGACAAGTCTAGCAGTAATGCAGTTGAACATATTGGTAGTTGAAAATTATTTTTCACATACACCATAGGTTCTGTTCACATGTTCAGTAATCCCCCATTAGAATGTATCCAGCAGCAATCCATTGACAATAAAGTTGTGTAGACACAATGTTTTGTCCGGCTAAAAATTGATTTCATTTGGATGCATTTGTTTAAAACATTGATCTATGAAAAATGGATCCTTTAAATAGCCATATGTTTTTATTTCAATTTAAATGGATTTTTTTTTGCTTATACCAGTTTCATATGGAAGAAATGGCTATTTAATGGATCAGTTTTCCATATACTTCGATGTTATAAAAAGGATCCAGAGAAAAAATTTTTTTGAGCTGGACAAAAAAAAAATTGTGTCTGCAACAATTTCTTGGCAACGGACTACTGCTGAATCCATTCTAATGGATGATTACTGGGCATGTGAGCATTACCTTAACTCCTTTTGCCACATAAACTCATGTGACAACTGATTGAATGCAGCAGTCACAAGGCAATAATGGAACATCTTCATTAGCGGTCTGTAAAACAGACTAATGAGGGACCGCCAAAGTTTTTGCACTGGAATAGCAAGGATTAAAGAAGCAATGATTGATTTATATGTCAGGAGTACCAAGGTATGCCTGTAAGGTTCATGGCATATAAAATGTATATATAATAAATAATGAAAATACAAATGGGTTGGCGCAAAATATTCCAATGCCCAGGTATCTTCCGCAACATAAAGGACAATACCACCAGATTGTCAAGTTAAAGATAGATAAATAAGAGTACGTAATGTGCGCAAAAATACCTAGTGAAGTTTTAATGTAAAAACCACAGCTGAAAACCACTAACCGATAAAACCAACTGATAAATCACATGAAATAAAATGCGGAGCGGGTCCCAGAAATGAACTAGATAGCATGACAATGTATAGAAATAGAGCGACTATTTAAAACGATCCCACAATAAAAGATTGGCAACCCTCCGTGAGGTACTTTATACACTAATCGTTCTATATTCATATGTTGTGGAGCCACTCAGCCCACTTTGGGGAATGGTTTTATTTTATTTTTCTATGTGATCCTTTATTGTGGGATCGTTTTAAATAATCGCTCTATTTCTATACATTGTCATGCTATCTAGTTCATTTCTGGGACCCGCTCCGCATTTTATTTCATGTGATTTATCACTTGGTTTTATCTGTTAGTGGTTTTCAGCTGTGATTTTTAAATTAAAACTGTTCACTAGGCATTTTTGCGCACATTACGTACCCGTATTTATATATAGTAAATGTCTAATGGATGCATATTCTGCTTACAGGACCCTTATCTCTACCAATCAGAATTCCAGTAGCTCCTAAATCCACATCAAAGAGTATTTCATATGGTATTAGAATAAGCTTCCAATTTATTTTAATGGTAAACCTCCCAGTATAGTGCAAAAAGTGCTGTTTTATTTTAATTTTGAGGAATCAATACGAATCTTATTTAAGAAGAGTACTTGAAGCATTTTTAAATGTGGATTTTGCAGTAAAACCTATTTTTTGAATCTTATTAAAAACTGTGTGTAACAACTCTGCTGGCATCACAGCATGGCCTCTCATCTCTCACACTATCTTACCCACTGCTCCAGGCCATGATGTGGTTTCTGTTTCTTGCCAGCTCCATATTCTGTTCCTCTGCTCTCTGCATGCTTCCTGGCTGTGTGCATGGGGGGGATCTGACTGCTTTGTACCTTTGTGGCTTTACCTCTGCTCCACACTCCTGCGGTTCTGCTCCGTTTTACTCTGCTCCACTCCCGTTGCTGCAGTAGTCTCTCTCCTCTCTGCATTCCTTTCGGTTCCGCTCAGCTTAGCTTCTGCTGCTGCAGTAATCTCTTGCTGCAGCTCCTCTCCGCATTCCTTGCGGTTCTGCTCTGCTTAGCTTTTGTTGCAACGCTATCTCTTGCTGCTATTCCACTCCTATCTGCAGCCTTACACTTCTCCTCCTGTGTTAACAGGTCTCAACCTGTTCCTTCATACTTCTTTCCTTTCTGGCTTGTTTCCGTACCTGTGTGAACAAGTCCCAACCTGTTCCTTCATTCTCCTTTCCTTCTGGCTTGTTTCCGTACCTGCATCTCCTGGTTTAACAGGTCCCAACCTGTTCCTTCATACTTCATTCCTTTCTGCTTGTTTTCTTACCTGCACCTCCAGTGTGAATAGATCCCTACCTGTTTCTTCATACTACATATACTACATATCCATACCTGCACCTCCTGTGTGATCAGGTCCCTACCTGTTCCTTAATACACACCAACCAGTACTGTGTTCCTACCGTCCCTGCCAGTCCCGTGTTCCTGCCAGCCGTGTTCTCTGCTGTGACTGCCAGCCCTGTGTTCTCTGCCATGCCTGCCAGCCCTGTGTTATCTGCCATGCCTGCCAGCCCTGTGTTCTCTGCCGTGTCTTTGCCAGCCCTGTGTCTCAGCCGTGCCAGCCTACTCGTCTGAGTTTCAGCCGTGCTCTTCTGCCAGTCCTGCCTGATGCGCGCACCTGTGCTTGTGTTCCTGTTCTTCAAGTGGGATCAGCAGCCACAGCCAGGCACCACCCTGGAGTAGCACCTGGCAGCTGCCTGCTGCACAAGCCTGACCTCACCATTAGAGGCTCCAGTGAAAACCCAGGCAGCTGTCATAGTCATGCCCCTTCCAGGGTAGTCTGGTTTGTGGCACAGTGGGGCCACAAACCCCCCGAGCTCACGCCAACCAGTCAGGGCATGAGGGTAACACTGTGTAACAATACCATAATGAAGAAAAGATTGTGAACGAACATGACTCTACAATATTATTACATAAGTTTTGTACTTTCTGCCTAATGTTTCACAACTCCCATTATTACAGTGAAATAACTTGGAGACATGGAAGCCACATGTCTAATTCACATGCTGTTTTCTGGAGCCAAATGAGTCAAGCCCTTTCTCCTGATGTAGGAGAGTAGTGACAAGCAGCTAAGGAGCAGGGACTGCTCATAGTGAACTGTGTAGACATTTCTGGTTGTCTACACAGTGCACTTTTAGTATTTGCCAGTCCCTGCTCCTCAGCTGCTTGTCACTACTCTTCAGTGGGTGGCTGCCTACATATAGTTAACCTATCAGATAAGCAGTTTTCAGCCCATAGGGATGAAGATCACATAGAATGGTATCACATGTGGCCTTCGAGCTGATGGTTTTGCACCCGTTTTTGAATATTTGTTATCTCTATGCTATAGCCACTTTAACACAAAGATGATGAACACTCATGTTACATTAGTTATGTGGGGCATTGTGGTTATTACATTAACACTACTGTAGATCTGATCTATCAGCCGTCACTTGTAATTACTTTTGGACTATGCTCACATCATGTTTTAGTATATCTTCAGTAGCGTCAATGAGGCTTACATTCGAACCCCTATAAAACGGGTTTCAGACTTATCTGCCGATGGAGTCATTGACTATAATGATGCAGACAGTCATGATATGCTCTTTCATGCATCAATTTTGGCATTAGATGTTTTTGAAGAGTGAAGCAAAATGCAGTCAACTGAATGTAGTTGCAAACACTATGTGAACCTAGCAGTAGAGGTTGGACTTATCCACAGACATGAATACTGATGTAGAGACAGCATCAAGTTTCAAGTTTTAATACTATATGAATGAATGCCAAATTTAGGATGATCCCTTTACCTAATCCTACTCCAAGTGAAAGAAGTCACTCCAGCATCGATTAATAATCTACCCGCTTTCTTAGGTCAATAAAAAAAACAGAAACAGCAGCAACATTTCAAGCCATAGTATAAATCTGAGCCATTGTTAAAAAATCCTTAGCAAGCTAGGACTGACGTATTCAAGAATAAGGACAGCAAATGTGGATTAAAGTAGCCAAATTAAAGTATGCAGCCATGCCCTTTCTGTTCTCTATATCAACTCACAAACATCATTTCACAATTACTTTTCAGGTATCATTAATATATTTCCCAGTGATGTTCAGACAAGGCAATCACAAGGGTTCTTGGGATTCCCGCTTCCAAGGTCCCATACTCCAGATCTTATACACAATATGACCTGGCTTTGAAGTATGCCATCTGCACTAGAAATAAGCCCTATATCACACCATAGGCCTGTGCAGTTTACATTGGGTGACTGTGCCATGTACAGCAATCGCTTCATTTGCTACCTTTAGGACGGTTCATTTCAAAGACACTGTTACCTAGAAACATAGAAACATAACACCTGAGGGAAAACATGATAGAAAATAAAAAGGAGTGTAAATTTTGCAAGTACTAAGTGCATCTTGTCAATTTGATAGGAAATTATGCAAAGTAAACACATGAATCCTCTCAATGGAAATCAGATAAAATGGATATTGCCAGTAATATATTATGATATTATGCATTCAAATTGATTTGAAGGTGTACATGTAAGTGGTTGGGGGTGTAAAATAAGTGCCTGACATTTTATCAGCAACATTGAGCTATTACTGCAGCAAACCTGTGCCCAATATGACAGCCTAAGATAGTGGAGACTAATTTCTTCTACAGTGAATGTACAGCGGGGTTTAATTATGCTAGTGTGCATACGACTGACTGTGAACATGGTGGTATCAATGCTTTATCTGGCAGGATTAAGGCCACATATATTTGTTAATTTGATATCATATCATGTCACCACACATATTAGCCTTTATGCTTCATAAGCACAAAAACAACATGTAAAATCTGAAAAAAATCAGTTTTCTCCTTAGAGCACTGCTTTTGTTATGTCTAGGAGAAAGTTTGGTCTGTAAGACGGCACCTCATCACAACTAGGTGAACTCTGCTATAGTATGCATATTGTTTTTTATTTCACACTGCTTTACCTGCTAAAATACACAGGTCGATATAAATAGTACATAGAAGAGGGAGACTTATAGTTAACATCAAAACAGGACCCCATTGAGAAGCAAGTTCCACCACTAAATGCAGATGTAGCAAAAGGTTTCTTTGGGTCTGATAACATAGCACATAGAAAGTGCAATTTGACATCTGACTTGACATTGGTCAATGGTTTGTGCAATATTAAAGCAGTTGTCCGCTACTTTATCAATATCTGATTGGTCGGGTTCCGACACTCCCACTGATCAGGTCATCTTGACTTGTCACAAAAGGTTAGCTTACTTAAAAAGATTAAAATAATTTAAAGAAGCTGTCTACTACTTTACGATTGATGATGTATCCTTAAGACAGATCATCAATGTCTGATCGATAGAGGCCCGACACCTGGCACCCCCTGCCTATCAGCAGCGGCGGCTGCGAGACGGAACTTTTCAATTGCTGAGCTACTCCTCTGTGGATGCAACAGGCTGTGTAAGGAATGAAGAACTTGCTGTTCGTCTCAGTTCTATTTCAGAGAAAAGGACGGCTTTATGCTCAGCTGGGTCATGCCTTTCTCTGAAGGGTAGTTACATCCGTAACGTCAATGATCTTCAGACATTCCTAGTCACTCTGCGCTCTGGACTAGGTCAAATTTCGTGGGCTAGGGTGGATTTGTGAAGTAACTTTTTCTAATAAATTGGTAAACAAGGGACAGTGTCTTGTTTTTTTCTCTCTTTCTATGTGTTCAGGTTTCCACTTGTGAACTACGTCGGATTCCCTGGATTACATCGGGCCTGTGTGAGACCTTTTTTTTAAAAAAAAAAATTGGTGAGCAAGGGATAGTGTAGCGGAGGATTTATTTTAATGAAGTATTTTTGTGTGTGCATTTTATTTTACTTACTAAGGTAGTAATGGGGGAGTCTGATAGACACCTCTGCACTACTAGCAACAGGGCTTGATGTTAGCTGTTGTTTTGGATTATTCACAGCTGACATCAACCCCAAACCTTATTACCCTGATTGCCAACACACCAGGGCAATCGGGAAGAGCTAAAGCAAAGCACCAGAATTGGCGCATTGATTGCTATGCGCCACTTCTGGGGCAGCTGAGATCTGGTATTTTCAGGCTAGTAAGGGTGGTGAACCTTCACAGCCTGATAATCTCAGCTCTCAGTTGTCTGCTTTACCTTTGCTGGTTACAAAAAATGGGGAACACACTGTTAGGGCTAGCGGAACGCACCAAATAATTAAATAGATATAATAAGGTGCGTTTGCAGCCCGGGGTCCACCGTGCAGAGATGGAACCTGCTGCTAAGTAATGACGGACTATATAGCGGTACAATAAGGATACACACATGGGTTAACTTCACCCTGTATGAAGAAAGCGATCCCTGTTAAGTCACAGGGTCGCGGTACTGCACAGAGAGCGCAAGCAAGGAACCACAGAACTCTATCCCAGGACACAGGATTAGAGTTAGTATAGACCTCTTGCGATCGACACCACAATTGGGGTATCGGTATCAGGGGTAACTAATATGCACAGAAGTGCATGCTGTGCCACACTAGCGGATGCCACTAACCACCCAGACTTGGTTAAGGTAAGCGCTCTAATAGCGCACGGCGCTGCACTGGTGGTCACAGTGGTTAGACGCTGTTTCGTGTGTTAAAGCTGTGAGTTCAGCCGGGCGCTAGATTGCAGCCATACACCTTACGCGAACAGTCATACACAAGGGATGTTTTTTAAGGAACGACTTGCACTCATCAACACACACACGATAACAATTGTATACTAGCGCATGGCTGTGCGACCATGCAAACCTTTTATAGCTGCAGTAATACAAGACCTTCCGAGAAGGACCAATGGGAGTCTGCCACAGAAGAAGAACACCTTTAGGACCTTCCTAGAGGACCAATGGGATTAGCTGCAGTATCTAAGCATGTGACCCCCGACCTCCAATGGGAGGTCATCCCGTGGGCATGCTCAGAAAGGGAAAATCTGGACTTAGTCCCAGAAAGACCTGCTCGCTGCTGGACATTGCTGGCTACAAGAAGAGAGCCTGGAAGGGCAGTAGTAACCAGTTGTCCAGTATTAGTCTGAGCTAGATGCTGGGACCGATGTCTCTGCTGAGCAGACTCCACTGTGACTGGAGAAAAACGGGAGACCGCAGTGGAGATTGTTCGAGATTCCCCCTGTGCAGAGGTTGGAACTTGACACCTGAGACACACATATCATTTTTTAATTTACTTATTTAATCATACAAAGTTGTCCAATAAGCTCCACAGGGTGAAATTTTATATGTCGGGGGGGGGGGGGGGGTGTTGCTATTATAAGTGTATATGTCTGTTGTTCTGTCTATATGTCTGTTTGTCTATATATGTTTACTTATATCTTTTATATATATTTAATAATCTATCGTTATGTATTACCTATCTCTATAGCATTCATTGCTGTCCAAAAATGCATGGAAGAACACATGCAAAAAGTGCATCGAAAGCATGGCAAAAATACATTTTTCCTGCCAAGAGATGCAGAAATGGTGCAGAAATTTTTGCATTTAAATACGCAACATGTCCACATAGCTTAATATTAAAGAATTACATATTTAACATATTTAAAAAATTCTGATCCAGCATACTAATGAATATTGGTCAGTGTTAAGTCAGTTTTTTTTTCACACAAGAGAAAAAAATGGACATTTGAATGAAGCTTTAGGAAATCCTCTTTCCTACAATAAATATTTGACAAGTTACTGTGATTTGGCACAAAAATGCCAGATACCACATAGACATGTCCTGAGAAATTTTCACAAATCATGTTATGATTTGAACCAGTTTGTAAAACTGGTTACCTCACATCTTTCAATGTAGATTATGTGGAGTTAAAAAGAATGGACTCTTAAGCAGCTCCTCGTTTTATATCATTTTGAATTAAAATAGATCACAACTGTAAACAGTATATATTAAATGTAAATGATTTATTGATCTTCATGTTAAGAGATTTCTGAGATATGAATTGTGATTAGAATAAATACCAGTATCTGATACATAAATGCTAATAGGTGTCAGAATGTACTACATGAACTGTGATTACAGCATTAGCAAAATTATTTAAAACCAACTTATAATTAATCAGATGGTTGAAAGCAAAACTCTGTTGACATCAGATGCATTTGGATTGTATATTGTACAGCTGTATTCTGGCAACGGAGCAGACCGGTTTATACTGAATTCAAATAAATTCAGAGGCAGCTGGGTGCTTACATCTTCTTCCAGCAATTCCAGCTATTTAATGCACCTGCGCACCTTCAGGGAACGTTTCAGTACCCAGCTGACTCGCTGGATAGAATACTAAGACCAATATTAACAGCATGGTGCGAGGAAAGTATTGGCAGCCAGTAGAATACCCCGTGGGTGAAAAAAAACCTAAAGGGAAATTGGACAGAAAACTATAAAAAGAGAATTCGCTGAAGCAAAATAACAAAGGCAAAATGGAATTATGCTTGGAAAAGTCATTAAAAATGCCCTGTAAAACAGTGGCTTATTAAACCATTAGGAGACTTTTCAAGGAGAATAACTTTTAAGTTATTTTAAAACAAACCGTTATAGAGCAAACATCAGTAATGATTGATTGGCACATTGTAAAATGCTTTACTAAGGCTATATTGCTGCTCCAGAAAGAACCTTAACCCCTTAGCACCCAATGATGGATATATTCATCATAGGGTGCCTCCCCCTCTTTGGTGCAGGCTCCCATGAAAATGGGTAAAAAATGAAAAGTTTTGGGTTTATATTTCTGTTTGGTGTATTATTTGTATATATATATATACAGTACAGATCAAAAGTTTGGACACACCTTCTCATTCAAAGATTTTTCTGTACTTTCATGACTCTGAAAATTGTACATTCACACTGAAGGCATCAAAACTATGACATAACGCATGTGGAATTATATACTTAACAAAAAAGTGTGAAATTATGTCTTATATTCTAGGTTCTTCAAAGTAGCCACCTTTTGCGTTGATGACTGCTTTGCACACTCTTGGCATTCTCTTGATGAGCTTCGAGAGAGAGAGAGAGAGAGAGAGAGCGTGCTTTTAGGCCAGCATTTTGTACTTCTTATTCTTCACTCGTAAATCACATACTATATATTCTCTCACTCTATCTCATAATGTTGTAATTTCTAAAGAAGGAGAATAAATTAAAGAATAAAGAATACTAACGCAAGTATGATACGAGAACCATCCTCATCTGCGTCCCGCACTCTGATGCACATTTTGTGTGACCATTTCAGGGAATGATGACGTCACCCTCTATCCTGCATCAACCAATCTTTTTGTATCGTTGGAACTTCCTTCTAGTATATGGGCTTAATACTCTGAGCAATGTTACTGGAGTGGGCACTTTTATACTTGCCATGCCAATTCTGGATATAATTTATAATTGTTTTGAACAGTACAAACCTATTATATTAAATAATAGAATAGAATTCCCCAATAGAATAAGGGCAAACTAAAGATCCTTTGTATATACATTATCAATAAACCGTCTACAAAAACTAACTTTCAACTTTATATCCAACAGCATTACCAACGATTTGTTATTAGATCCTTTGTTTCCAAGATCAATAGGTTAATTCTATGTGTTAGACTAGGGCTTTGCAGTGTACAACACCAGCAGGTCATTGCTCAGCTGAGAAATGAATGTCGCTTGTGCTAATACAAAGTAACCAAGGATTGTTCAGGGAGTCTGGGGTCTGATCCCATTATAGGCCCCTACAAATAAAGAAAAACTGACCAGCATTTCCCAAAAGAATAAAGGAAGTGTGAACAGGTGTAAGCTGCTATGACTGCATAACACACAAAACTCACTGCATTCGCCAAGACACATGCAAGCGTAGGATATATGAAATGTAAACTGCATGCAGAGCACAGGACTGGGAATTATCTCCTCTAGAAAGCCCTGAAAACTGGTATTAAAACATATAAATATGTATAAGAGACATGCAGACATAAAACTGACAAACTGAAAAGACATAAAACTGATTAGCTGAAATTCACCTTAATGTAATACATTAGTACAAAACAGATAATTATTTTTTCTTTGACATGATTAGAGAAACTACAGTGTGACATAGGATGGATTTTAGAGCATTTCTCTGTACATTTTAACATGCAGTTGCAGCAAAGGTTATCATGAGTCACAATGGACCATTTAGATAACTTCTTACAGAAGGTTAATTTGTGTAACGGGAATCTGTCAGTGTGCTTTTACTATTTAATTCAAGAGCAGCATGAATCAGGAGTTGACACCCTGATTCCAGTGACGTGTCACTTACTGGGCTGCTTGCTGTAGTTTCGATAAAATCAGTAGGAGATCATCATAGTTGTCTTGTGGCACAAGGTTCTGCTGCTGTGAACTGCTGGATCTGCAGCAGAGAAAACTGTGATTTTATCAGTACTAGACCAAGCAACCCAATAAGTGAATTAGGTTTTCTGTCGCTACGTCATGCTGCTTTCAGATTGCATATCCAAAACCTGCTGACAGATTCCCATTAAGAGGGTCAAGATAACTTCACAGTGGCTTGTGCAATGTTACATTTAGAGTCATAGTTACATTTAGTTACATAGGTTGAAAAAGACCTAGGTCCATCAAGTTCAACCTTTCTCCACCAATTGTATATTTTGTCACTAATTTATCTATAACCCGTAATGTTATGTGTATTGAGGAAATCCTCTGTTAGGAGTCGAGTTTCCTCTACGGCACAGGGGGAATCTCGATCCGTGTCTACTCCGGTCTCCCATTCTGCTTCGGCCGCAGTGGGGTCTGCTCAGCAGAGGCGTCGCTCCCAGCGTCTCGCTGGGACTGATTCTGTGCAGGGGGTTACTGCTGCCTTTCCTGGCTCTCCTGTTGTACTCTGCACTGATCTGCGGCGAGCTGGCTTCTCTGGGACTAAGTCCTTATTTGCACACACTGAGCATGCCCAGGGCAAGATCTCCCATTGGAGATCAAGGGTCACATGCTCAGGTACTGCAGCACATTCTATTGGTCCTCCTGGAAGGTCTTGGAAGGGCAAAACTTCAGTAGCAGCTTCCTGTGCTGCACCTATATAAACTGCGCATGACCGCACGGCCATGCGCTAGTATTGTCTTGTTATAATGTGTGTGTGTAGATGGATGTATGTCGAAGGATGAAAGCTCCTAAGTATCCCTCCCTAGCGTTGTTGACTGTTCGCGGATGATGGTAGCTATCTAGCGCCCGACTTGCCATCTACACGTAACACACATCTCAGCGTCCTTTGGCTGTGTCCGCCAGCACGGCGCCGTGCGCTTCCTCTGCGCTTTCCTTACCCAAGCCTGGGTGGATAGTGGCGTCCGTCAGTGCGGCACCGCATGCACTCTCGTGCCTTAAGTTTCTATTTATAAGTTTCCTTACACACCCAGTTGTGGTGTTGTGCCAGCAAGAGTCTAATCGGACTTCAATCCCGGATTGGGGTTGTGTTCGCTGACTCCTTGCTCGCATTCTATGTGCGGTACTGCGGTCCTGTGACGTAACAGAATCGCTTCTTTCACGCAGGGTGCAGTTAACCCATGTGTGTATACCTAGTACCGCCATATTGTCCGTCTTGCTAGCTGCAGGGTCTTTTACCTGCACGGTGGACCTCGGACTGCGAACGCACCTAGTTCCTTACCATCTATACTTGGTGCGTTCCGCCAGTCCTTAACATCCTCCATCCCTTTCTTAACAGCTGTTATAGTGTCTGCCATTACTACGTCTTGTGGTCAGCATTCCGCAGTCTGACTGCTCTAACTGTAAAGAACACTTTCCTGTTTAGCTGCTGGAATCACCTTTCTTCCACCCATAATAAGTGTCCCGTTACTTAGTATGGTCTTTGGAAAGAATAAGTCATATAAAAGTCCTGTCTACTGAAAACACATACATGTAAATAAGAATTTACATGGGGCGTCTTTTTTCGAAGCTAAAGAAGCCCAACTTTTCCAACCTGTCATCATATGAGCGCCCTAAAATTTGTTTTGTTCCACGATATCCCAGCGCTGCGTTAACTGAGTCAATTTAATTCTTGCAAGATGTGTACTGGTGTGGTTGAGAAGAGATCGTTTGACACATTGGGACTCTTTATGCTACAGAAAAGAGACGTATCCTGGAAAATGTAGGAGAGACTTCTTGAGCTTCTCTAGTTTTTTTGGAGTAGAACAATTTTGCATTTTCTACTAGATCAATAAACGGAAACTGAAATCTAAGACATCCCATCAATTACACAATACCTCAAACCAAAGTATTATGCAAATCTATGCCAGACTAAAAAAGACATGACAATATTTAAAAATGCTGTCAATACATAGTCCATCCATGCTCAGTAACTTTGGGAAAAGTGGAGAATCGTTAGGCAAGAAAGACTTTGAATCAAACAAAAATGCGGAGATTTTTATAGCTATAGTACAGTCTAGTGAAAATATACGAGAATTGTGAATGAAGAGGCTGCAGATATGGCATTCCTTGAGTTAAGCTATGATGGGTTTCATTAATGGTTCCTGAGGTACAAACTAACAAATTACGGAAATAACAGAATTATGTATTTTTGAGCCGAGTTTACATTTATGAGCAAAAGATATGAAACTGAAATGAGTACAAATAATTTAAATGATTCAAGCAATTACAGGAGCAGGAAAAAAGGAGTATAAATGGTTATGAATATTCAGTTAGGTATTAACAGCAAATAGATCTTCAAAATTAAATTTCAAGCAAGCAAAAAAATCCCTCAACGTAATGTGTTCCTTTACTGTTATCTGGATCTAAAGTTAAGCACGGATGCTAGAAGTGAATTATTAAACAAATGAGATTTAGTTCCTTCCTAAATTGTCTTCTAAATGATGGGAGATGGTACTTACTAAACATACCTATACTTGGCATCTCGAAATCTGGATAAAAGAAACAAATGGAGGAAAGAAAGAAGTCATGGATGCTTTATTTCAATGTCTGTCGTTACAGACTAGATAGTCTTTATGAATAACGCGAGGCACAAGACAGAGTGACCAGTCTCCACCCGCAATAGCATTAAACTCCATGAGAAAAGATCCAGTAAAATATTCATGAGTTAATGGTATTCAAGAAATTGACTTTTGCATCATTCTTTATTTAGTTTCCTTACAATGAACAAGAGTGTTTGACCTCATAGTATCTGTAGGATACCGTATGGAAGATCCTGGAGATCCTGAATGTAAGACGAGCTTTCAATGCATTTTAAATGTAAGCATATGTTAAAATGGGAATAATAATTGTTTCCTTTTCTACTAATCTAAACAGAATTAAGTGACATGAAATATTTCAAAATAAAACAACAAGTACACCCTTTCTGCTCCGAATAGTGAGCCTATAGTAAGTGAATGAATGCGAATAGAATCCTAAATCCATATTGAATGCTACCTAATTAGATAAAATAACCTACTGTAGAATGAATTATAGAAAAGTAAAGAAAAATGTTTACATGTGCACATGAATATATATGGACAGGGAAGAAGAACTGGTTAAGCGCCAGGAAACATTCGTTGTAAATGGTACATTCTCTGAATGGGTAAAGTCACCAGTGAGGACCACAAGGATCAGTGTTAGGAACAATTATTTTGAATTTCTTTATTAAAGGGAACGTGTCGACAGGTTTGGCAGATAAGAGATACGGCCAACACCTTTTAGGGCTGATATAGAGAATTCTCTAATGCTGTATATCTGCCCCCAATCCGACCTGTAAGAGAAGACAAATAACTTTTATTATTCTCACCTGCGGGGTGGTCCAGTCCGATGGGTGTCGCTCTTCTTGGTCCGGCAAATCCCTTCTTCTTGTGATGCTGCCCTCCTACTTACTTCATGTGGATGATGCATTTCCTCGGCACCGTGCTTCTGTGCAGGCGTTCTTTTCTGCCCTGTTGAAGGCAAAGTACTGCAGTGCGCAGGTGCCGGGAAAAGTTAAAGTATCCCAGCGTATGCACACTGCAGTACTTTGCTCTGTCATCAACAGGCCAGAGAAGTACGCCTGCACAGGAGAACTGTGCCAAGGAGACTGTGTGAATGACAAAGGGACATGTCATCCACACTAAGCAAGCAGGAGGATGGGGATCATAAGAAGATGGGAGGTACTGGACCAAGACCAGCAACGCCCATCGGGCAGGACCACCCCGCAGGTAAGAATAATAAAAGTTATTTTTCTTCTCTTCCATGTCAGTTTGGGGGCTTATATACAGTATTATAGAATGATGTATATCTGCCCTGAAAGGTGATGGCCGTATCTCTTATCAGCCAAATCTGGTGACAGGTTCACTTTAATGACCTTGTGGAAGGGATTAAAATTGAAGTGCCAGTCTTTTCTGATGACATAAAACATGATAAAATGATAAAAACTGATCTAGACTGTATATAATATTACAAAATGACCTAGATAAGATGTGTACATTGGCTAACTTTGGACAGATGAGGTTTAATGTTGATAAATGTAAAGTAATGCACCTAGGAAGGAGTAATCATGTTGCAGAGCATACAATAAATGGAAGTATATTAATGATTATATAACAAGATAAGGACTTGGGAATTTTGGTTAGGCCAGGTTCACACATTCAGTATTTGATCAGTATTTTACACCAACATTTGTAAGCCAAATAAAGAAGTGGAACAATCGCAGGGAAAGTATAATTGAACCACATCACCACTGCTCCACTCCTGGTCTTAACCAAATCCTGTGATCCAAATTTAACAATACACCTCCCTAAATCACTTGTGAGGCCACATCTAGAATATGGGGTCCAGTTTGGGGCTGAAAAAGGACTTTGAGAAGTTAATGTCATTAAGGCCGATAACTAGATTATTAAAAGGAATGGAGAGCCTGTCATATGATGAAAGGTTGGATAAGTTGGGCTTGTTTAGCTTAGAAAAAAGACGCCTCAGAGGTAATCTCAGTTACATGTATAAATATATGTGTAGTTAGTACAGAGGACTGGCACAGGACCTTACATAAGACAAGGAGGCATTCACTACAGGTGAAGGAAAGGCTATTCTGGCAGCTAAACGTGGATGGATTCTTTACAGTTACATCAGTCAGACTGTAGTAATGGCAGATACATAACAAATGGCATTGTGGGCTATAAATAATCAAGTGATAGAAAAGGTGATTGGTCAAGAAAGGTTGACCTATAATAACAAAATTTATTAAAATGATATTCTTATTCAAATTGTGAAATTAAAATATGGAATGTGCTACAGATTAAAGCACGGAAACCGATTGTGTGCTTTCATTGATTTCCGTACCACTGACCTCTCCTAGTATGAGGGTCCCTCCATGCTACAGTACTCTGATGTCACTGCTGCAATCGATAGGAGGTGATAAATCAGACGCCTGCTTGTTTGTGTTCTAAGAAGACGGGCATATTTCTCTCATTGCTGGTACACTTAGACACTACCAGCTGACAGTCATGAATATTGCATGCAAGCCAATAAATATTGCCTCCCTTTAATAATCTTCATCCAGAAAATATAGCTTAGTAAACACATGAATTACTACAAAAAAAAGCATTTTTTCCCTTTTAAAAGCCTTGTAATACAGTACATCTGACAGTGTTATTTATTATTTGCGACCAAGAAAGAAGGATTCTTATTCATTTTTTTTTAGGTAAAGATAACCTTCCAAGTAATCTTTGGTTCCTCATTCATTATATGTCTGTGCTTTCTCTTTGCCACAAAGGAATTGTATGATAAAAGGGAAAGAGCAGCTTATCTGCTGAAAGTATTATATCACCTGTATGCAGAATGCAAACAAGCCTTGTCAGTTTAATACAGACCATCTCAATGTAAGAAAAGTTACAACTGCTGAATAACTTTTATAAAACTTTTATGAAGAAAAAATGGAGGTAAAGTCAGAGGAACAATCGAAACTATAAATAAAAACCTCAACTCGTAACTCCTGGTCTGTAGATCTAAAGATTCATTATAAAGCACCTATCAGTATCAACTGTCTGTGGCTGCTCATTTTATTTAAGAAAACATTTGGAAGCCACAGACATATGAATAAATAACAGTTTTTATCAGAAACAATGCCATTTTGCCATAAAGCCCCGCTAATAGACCCACCTTGCTAGCAAAAGTTGGGTCTGAACTTCCAAGTTGTGGGATTCCGACATGTAGGGGGGATCTCACAACTCTCCTCGCCCTACTCACTGTGAGAGTGTGAGTTATCATGAGAGCTCACGCTCTGAACTTCAAAACGCCATCACATCTTTACTAAGCGGTTAAGGATGAGAAACGGCACTGCTGATGTTACCGATAGGCAACTGCTTAGTAAAGGATACGACAGTGCTAGAGTAGTTAAAGGGAACCTGTTACCGTTGTTACTTATGACTGTTGTGTTTGAAACTGTTAAACTGTAAAGCGCTGCAGAATATGTTGGCGCTATATAAAGATTATTATTATCATTATTATTATTATTATAACCACCAGCAAAAACACTATTAACCTGCAAAATATGGGGTTAATCTGCAGGTCAATAATCTGCCTGGCGCCTGCAAGTAGCCAAACGCTATGGGACAAAATTAACTTTATTCTCCCCGGCAGCATTTGGTTTTAGTCACAGGGCAGCACGGAGCTGATTCAGTCACTGCTTTGAGTATAGAAAATGGTGGCTGTAACCGCACCCACGGCCCAGACTGAATGGCTTTGCATTAAGGCCAGATGTCTGTCAGGGCATGGGAAGCTGTTACAGCCACCACTCTGTATTCTCATAATAGTGACTGAACCCGGATTGTCACCGCCCCGCGACTGAAACCCAATGCTGCCAGGGAGAATAAAGTTTATTTTCTCCGGACAGCGTTTGGCTAAGTGCAGGCGCTGGACAGGATAGTAACGCTATTAATCCCATTCATGTAGGTTAATAGCATTTTTACTGGTGATAGGTTACCTTTAAAAGCGCAGTGACAAGTATCACAGAGGATTGTGTGATCCTAGAATAAAAAGTGGTATCCCAAGAAAAAAAAGTAACAAAAACAGCAGAAACTCTATGTTAAAGGAGTTGTCCAGTAAAAATAAAGAAAATCATATAGCCTATTACAAAATTTAGAGTCAATAAAATAGATTGCATGGTTTATATCGATCATTTCTGAAAGGAGGGATATAACTAAAAACATATCTATTTCTAGAAGGCATATCAACATCTATATTACATCGACACTCCATTAATTTGAAAGTGCTCTGAGTTAGGGCTCATGCAGACAAGCATATAGATCAGATAGCTCAAGGACAATACACTGACCCATGCTATTCAATAGTGCTGATCAAATGACTAATTTTCTCTCAGCCTGAGGGAAAATAAAACACAGCATGCACTACTTTTATACAATTTTTTGGGATGAGACTCACCCATTCAAGTTTATGGATGCGCAAAAAAAAACAAAAAAAAAACAGATGCTACACTGAACATCCTTGTGGCATCCAAGCTTTATGATGACATTTCAATTACAAACCTAGAAAACTGTAAATTATCATGATTCAAGGGGTAACGGTCTTCCTTGTGAAGTGTGACACGTCAAGCCTGACAGGTGATGAGACTTTTAAGCCATAATGCTTCTCAATGCTAAAAAGGCTTGTTAGAGAGTCAATATAGAGTTCTAGTCCTCTTCGTCTCTGAAGAGACAATTTGCATACATGATCATGTACATTTTAAAATCTAAACATATGATAACGGATGTCACATGGACTTCATCCGCAGCTAGCCTAAAGCTTCATTTCTATTGAGGCTGTACTTTATGGAAACTGAAGACTTACCGTATATACTCGAGTATAAGCCGAGATTTTCAGCCCAAAATTTTGGGCTGAAAGTGCCCCTCTCGGCTTATACTCGAGTCACAGTAGCGGTGGGGTCGGCGGGTGAGGGGGAGAGGGCGCTCAGGTATACTTACCTAGTCCCAGGGACCCTGGCGCTCCCCCTCCCGTCCCACAGTCTTCGGTGCTGCAGCTCTTCCTGTCAGCGGTCACGTGGGACCGCTCATTAGAGAAATGAATACGCGGCTCCACCGCCAATAGGGGTGGAGCCGCATATTCATTTCCCTAATCAGCGGTGCCGGTGACCGCTGATAGAGGAAGAGGCTGCGGCACCGAAGACCGTGTGACAGACAGAGGGAGCCGGACGCCGGGAGCAGGTAAGTTTGTCATATTCACCTATCCCCATTCCACACGCCGGGCGCCGCTCTGTCTTCGCGTCCTCTTGCTCTGACTGTTCAGGTCAGAGGGCGCGATGACGCATATAGTGTGCGCGGCGCCCTCTGCCTGATCAGTCAGTGCAGAGACGCCGGGACGAGACGCCGGGAGCTGCAAGCAAGAGAGGTGAGTATGGCATTTTTTTTTATTGCAGCAGCAGCAATGGCACAGCTTTCTATGGCACAGCTATGGGGCAATAATGAACGGCGCAGAGCACTATATGGCAGCTATGGGGCAATAGTGAACGGCGCACAGCACTATATGGCACAGCTATGGGGCAATAATGAACGGTGCAGAGCAGTATATGGCACAGCTATGGGGCAATAATGAACGGCACAGAGCACTATATGGCAGCTGTGGGGCAATAATGAACGGTGCAGAGCACTATATGGCACAGCTTTATATGGCACATCTATGGGGCCATAATGAACGGTGCAGAGCACTATATGGCACAGCTATGGGGCAAGAATGAACGGTGCAGAGCACTATATGGCAGCTATGGGGCATTAATGAACGGTGCAGAGCACTATATGGCACAGCTATGGGGCAATAATGAATGGTCCAGAGCACTATATGGCACAGCTTTATATGGCACATCTATGGGGCAATGATGAACGGTGCAGCGCACTATATGGCACAGCTTTATATGGCACATCTATGGGGCAATGATGAACGGTGCAGCGCACTATATGGCACAGCTTTATATGGCACATCTATGGGGCAATAATGAACGGTATGGAGCATCTATTTTTATTTTTGAAATTCTCCGGTAGCTGCTGCATTTCCCACCCTAGGCTTATACTCGAGTCAATAAGTTTTCCCAGTTTTTTGTGGCAAAATTAGGGGGGTCGGCTTATACTCGGGTCAGCTTATACTCGAGTATATACGGTATTCCCTTATTTTCCAACAGATAACAGCTGATTGCTGAAATATCAATTTAGGGAAAGTTTATAATGAACGTATTGTCTGGAAACATTTCTAACAAGTAGCTATAGTCCAAAGAAAAGAACATCTTCAATGGTTAAGACGTCCAGGAGTTTTACCAAGCCCTGTGGCTTATTTGTTCTAGGACTCAGAGATGACCTCACTCAAGTTACTGATTTATAAAGGTAAAATCAATAATAAATCATATATCAACCTATGTCTAAATGGTAACAGACTACAAACATCCTGTGTAGTCTGATCCTGCATTCACATATTACTCTATTCCATCTACCTCCTATCTTTGCTAAACTACTAGCAGACAAAGGTGTGGCAGATGAAGGGGTTACACCAAATGTATTGCTTTCTGACATTACAGTCTTTATTTTAGCCAGCTCCCTGCAAGAGCTTTAATAGATTATAAAATAATTAATTCAGTTAAAGTTTATAGCCCTTTCAGAAATGTGAGCGGACAGTCATCAGACTGGTTATTGACACTTAGAACAGGCCATCATGATAAAATGGTCTTTATGTGCTAAAGTTTGAAAAATTAGGAAGATAAAATACATTAGAATTAGTGATGAGGGAGTGTACTTGTTGCTCGTGTTTTCCCGAGCATGCTCGGGTGAACCTCAGAGTATTTATGCCTGCTCGGAGATTTAGTTTTCATCGCGGCAGCTGAATGATTTACAGCTACTAGACAGGCTGAGTACATGTGCGGGTTGCCTGGTTGCTAGGGAATTCCCACATGTAATCAAGCAGGCTAGTACCGTATTTTCCGGCGTATAAGACAACTTTTTAACCCCTAAAAATTGTCACAAAAGTCGGGGGTCGTCTTATACGCCGGGTACGGCTGCAGGGAGCAATCCTGGATGGTTCACAGGGTCTGAAGGAGAGGAGACTCTCCTTCAGGCCATGGGATCCATATTCATGTAAAAAATAAAGAATAAAAACAAAAAAATGGATATACTCACCCCTCCACCGGCCCCTGGCTCTCAGTGCTGCAAGCGTTTGCCTCTGTTCCTAAGAATGCAGTGAGTGAAGGACCTTCGATGATGTCGCACTCACGTGACCACGACATCATCAAAGGTCCTTCACTCACTGCATTCTTAGGAACGGAGGCAGACGCTTGCACGGTGAGAGCCAGGGTCCGTCGGAGGGGTGAGTGTATCCATATTTTTTATTTTTATTCTTTATTTTTTACATGAATATGGATCCCAGGACCTGAAGGAGAGTCTCCTCTCCTCCAGACCCTGGAAACTACACGGCGTATAAGATGACTGGGCGTATAAGATGACCCCCGTCTTATACGGCAGGTATATCCCAAATTCCATATTTTATATGGAAAAGATGGGGGTCGTCTTATACGCCCAGTCGTCTTAGACCCCAGAAAATACGGTAGCTGTAAATCATTCAGCTGCCGCGATTTAAACTAAATCTCCGAGCAGTCATAAATACTCGGAGTAAATAAGGCAGCACACTGCAGCGCTGAAACATGCAAACTTGAAACACGAAATTTGAACTGCATTACTGCACTAGAAATATGAAAAATGAGAGCGTTTAGCGCATAAAAATGGCCAATTTTATGTGTACCTGGTAGCCCCTTTACGGCATCTCTCTTATACCAGGTCCTACACTTGCCTTACCTCGCTGAGAATAAACGTCTCCATCTGAATGGGTACATGTGAAACCTCTTCCTAGACTAAAATTCTCTCTCTGTGGAGAGGTATTGGACCTGCTGTAATTAAAACACCTGTGGCTAGGAGGCGGAGTGCACGATCAGAAGGCTAAAGAATACATTTCAAAAACCTGACCGGCACATCCAAACATAGACTAAGTGTGAACAGGTGCTGAACCTAGAGTCGCCAACTCGTACATAGTTAAGTAAATAAGGCAGCACACTGCAGCGCTGAAACATGCAAACTTGAAACACGAAATTTGAACTGCATTACTGCACTAGAAATATGAAAAATGAGAGCGTTTAGCGCATAAAAATGGCCAATTTTATGTGTACCTGGTAGCATCTTTACGGCATCTCTCTTATACCAGGTCCTACACTTGCCTCACCTCGCTGAGAATAAACGTCTCCATCTGAATGGGTACATGTGAAACCTCTTCCTAGACTAAAATTCTCTCTCTCTGTGGAGAGGTATTGGACCTGCTGTAATTAAAACACCTGTGGCTAGGAGGCGGAGTGCACGATCAGAAGGCTAAAGAATACATTTCAAAAACCTGACCGGCACATCCAAACATAGACTAAGTGTGAACAGGTGCTGAACCTAGAGTCGCCAACTCGTACATAGTTAAGTAAATAAGGCAGCACACTGCAGCGCTGAAACATGCAAACTTGAAACACGAAATTTGAACTGCATTACTGCACTAGAAATATGAAAAATGAGAGCGTTTAGCGCATAAAAATGGCCAATTTTATGTGTACCTGGTAGCATCTTTACGGCATCTCTCTTATACCAGGTCCTACACTTGCCTCACCTCGCTGAGAATAAACGTCTCCATCTGAATGGGTACATGTGAAACCTCTTCCTAGACTAAAATTCTCTCTCTCTGTGGAGAGGTATTGGACCTGCTGTAATTAAAACACCTGTGGCTAGGAGGCGGAGTGCACGATCAGAAGGCTAAAGAATACATTTCAAAAACCTGACCGGCACATCCAAACATAGACTAAGTGTGAACAGGTGCTGAACCTAGAGTCGCCAACTCGTACATAGTTAAGTAAATAAGGCAGCACACTGCAGCGCTGAAACATGCAAACTTGAAACACGAAATTTGAACTGCATTACTGCACTAGAAATAAGAAAAATGAGAGCGTTTAGCGCATAAAAATGGCCAATTTTATGTGTACCTGGTAGCCCCTTTACGGCATCTCTCTTATACCAGGTCCTACACTTGCCTTACCTCGCTGAGAATAAACGTCTCCATCTGAATGGGTACATGTGCAACCTCTTCCTAGACTAAAATTCTCTCTCTCTGTGGAGGGGTATTGGACCTGCTGTAATTAAAACACCTGTGGCTAGGAGGCGGAGTGCACGATCAGAAGGCTAAAGAATACATTTCAAAAACCTGACCGGCACATCCAAACATTGACTAAGTGTGAACAGGTGCTGAACCTAGAGTCGCCAACTCGTACATAGTTAAGTAAATAAGGCAGCACACTGCAGCGCTGAAACATGCAAACTTGAAACACGAAATTTGAACTGCATTACTGCACTAGAAATATGAAAAATGAGAGCGTTTAGCGCATAAAAATGGCCAATTTTATGTGTACCTGGTAGCCCCTTTACGGCATCTCTCTTATACCAGGTCCTACACTTGCCTTACCTCGCTGAGAATAAACGTCTCCATCTGAATGGGTACATGTGAAACCTCTTCCTAGACTAAAATTCTCTCTCTCTGTGGAGGGGTATTGGACCTGCTGTAATTAAAACACCTGTGGCTAGGAGGCGGAGTGCACGATCAGAAGGGAGATGCCGTAAAGGGGCTACCAGGTACACATAAAATTGGCCATTTTTATGCGCTAAACGCTCTCATTTTTCATATTTCTAGTGCAGTAATGCAGTTCAAATTTCGTGTTTCAAGTTTGCATGTTTCAGCGCTGCTGTGTGCTGCCTTATTTACTTAACTATGTACGAGTTGGCGACTCTAGGTTCAGCACCTGTTCACACTTAGTCTATGTTTGGATGTGCCGGTCAGGTTTTTGAAATAAATACTCGGAGGTCACTGCCCGGGGAAACATGAGCAACGAGTACACTCGCTCATCACTAATTATAATGTAATATTTCCCCTTATATTTTTAATGCAGCTTTTCATTTTAAATACATCCCGGAATATTCTCAGACTATTAAATAATGATGTATGTATTAATTTGTGCACATGAATGCATTGTCTGTGGGAGTAAGTTCTCCATATTTGTGTTCTTTGAAGCAGAGGACTTTTCTTGCATTTCACTTTTCTTATGTTGACTGTAATATACAGGTCCTTCTCAAAAAATTAGCATATAGTGTTAAATTTCATTATTTACCATAATGTAATGATTACAATTAAACTTTCATATATTATAGATTCATTATCCACCAACTGAAATTTGTCACGTCTTTTATTGTTTTAATACTGATGATTTTGGCATACAACTCCTGATAACCCAAAAAACCTGTCTCAATAAATTAGCATATTTCACCCATCCAATCAAATAAAAGTGTTTTTTAATAACAAACAAAAAAACCATCAAATAATAATGTTCAGTTATGCACTCAATACTTGGTCGGGAATCCTTTGGCAGAAATGACTGCTTCAATGCGGCGTGGCATGGAGGCAATCAGCCTGTGACACTGCTGAGATGTTATGGAGGCCCAGGATGCTTCAATAGCGGCCTTAAGCTCATCCAGAGTGTTGGGTCTTGCGTCTCTCAACTTTCTCTTCACAATATCCCACAGATTCTCTATGGGGTTCAGGTCAGGAGAGTTGGCAGGCCAATTGAGCACAGTAATACCATGGTCAGTAAACCATTTACCAGTGGTTTTGGCACTGTGAGCAGGTGCCAGGTCGTGCTGAAAAATGAAATCTTCATCTCCATAAAGCATTTCAGCCGATGGAAGCATGAAGTGCTCCAAAATCTCCTGATAGCTAGCTGCATTGACCCTGCCCTTGATGAAACACAGTGGACCAACACCAGCAGCTGACATGGCACCCCACACCATCACTGACTGTGGGTACTTGACACTGTACTTCAGGCATTTTGGCATTTCCTTCTCCCCAGTCTTCCTCCAGACTCTGGCACCTTGATTTCCGAATGACATGCAAAATTTGCTTTCATCAGAAAAAAGTACTTGAGACCACTTAGCAACAGTCCAGTGCTGCTTCTCTGTAGCCCATTTCGGCACCTGTAGCCCATTTCCTGCACACGCCTGTGCACGGTGGCTCTGGATGTTTCCACACCAGACTCAGTCCACTGCTTCCTCAGGTTCCCCAAGGTCTGGAATCGGTCCTTCTCCACAATCTTCCTCAGGGTCCGGTCTCCTCTTCTCGTTGTACAGCGTTTTCTGCCACATTGTTTCCTTCCAACAGACTTACCATTGAGGTGCCTTGATACAGCACTCTGGGAACAGCCTATTTGTTGAGAAATTTCTTTCTGGGTCTTACCCTCTTGCTTGAGGGTGTCAATGATGGCCATCTTGACATCTGTCAGGTCGCTAGTCTTACCCATGATGGGGGTTTTGAGTAATGAACCAGGCAGGGAGTTTATAAAAGCCTCAGGTATCTTTTGCATGTGTTTAGAGTTAATTAGTTGATTCAGAAGATTAGGGTAATAGGTCGTTTAGAGAACCTTTTCTTGATATGCTAATTTATTGAGACAGGTTTTTTGGGTTATCAGGAGTTGTATGCCAAAATCATCAGTATTAAAACAATAAAAGACGTGACAAATTTCAATTGGTGGATAATGAATCTATAATATATGAAAGTTTAATTGTAATCATTACATTATGGTAAATAATGAAATTTAACACTATATGCTAATTTTTTGAGAAGGACCTGTATATACATGCAGCTCTACGTCCGCTTGCAATGCTTTATTTCATTACATGTTAGTTCCCGTTCCATTTAGTTTTGTAAGGGGCTTAGTCACAATTGGAATAAAATGCTCATGTGAGATTGAACATAAAATGCATCTTAATTTGCACTCTATACCTGAAAGTAATAATGTTTTGAAGCAAATGCCCATTTTTTTCCTTATCTAGATGCACTATTAGGATGTCAAAGAAAACAATCTGTAGGAATTATATTTAAAAATGCACTTACAGAGTAAAAGTATTGTATTTGCAGGATTTCTATTCTAGATTTTCTAACTATATTGGCACTTAAAGAATTACTAGTTCCAGAATTACTAGTTCTATTTATGAAATCAAACTTCTGACTTCAAAGCTTTTATTTCTAAAGTTTTACGCTTACTAAAGTTGCCAAAACAAATTTCATAAAGCTGGAGTTTCAAAATAGAAAACTATAAAAAAAATATTATATTACAGGTTTATAAAATGATTCATTTGGCACAATCATTACAAAACCTATAGGAAAATAGAAATCTGTATATTAGTAATCCAGGTTGCTTGGGCTCCAAAATAAAAATGTGCATTTTTTTTAACATTGTTAACTTTGATTCTAGTAATTAATGTGCTCTGTGAGAAAATGTTTTCTTTCCATACAATATCACTACAGGATAAATCAAGTGTTATAAGGATATTAAAATCAATAGACTGTACAATTCAGGGACATAAGAGACTCTGCTAAACAGCACTTCCCATGCGCGGCTGCTGATGTAAAATGCAGGTGCAGCAAAATGGTGTGATGGAAGGTTGAAGGTGATTTAGTGGATGTGTCAAAGAATGGACCATAGTCTCTTCATGTTTGTAGTCCTCAGTAGTGATTTCTTTACAACATTTCGACTACAAAGGCTTGCCTCTTGCAGTCTTCTCTGGATAGTTGATGTTGAGATGCGTTTGCTACTTGATGTCTGTACATCACTTAAGATGACTTATCTGAGGTGCTGTCAATTTGGGTTTTCTGAGACTTGTAACTTATCCACTGCTTCAGGAGCTCTCCTCATGAGAACCAACTTCAAAACAGAGAATGATAGTTTGCATGACTGCACATATTCATGACTGCACAAGGTTCAGGCAATTTTCAGTATTGATTGATCATCACATCTTAAAGTAATGATGGACTGTAATGTTTTCTCAGTTGAGTGGATCTTGCATATTCTGACTTAAAACTTAAGGAATAGGGCTCAGAACTGTATGGAATTGTGTACCAATTTTGCATCTGTAAAACATATTATGGTTGGAAACACTTTCTGAAGGCCACTGATTCCACACAAGAACATTTCATGAGACATGCCTGTTTAATAGAAGCCATTCCAGGTGATTGTCTGAACACCTGAAAAAGCTGCTTGAGAGAATGCCAAGGTGTATTAAGCTATCAAAGTAAAAGGGGGCTACTTTGAGGAATCTAAGGCAAAACCCGTTAATGACCGCTGATACATCTTTTAACAGCGCCAGTGAAGGGTACTTATTCCTCAGCGCTGCTTTTTAACGGCGCTGAGAAATAAGGTTATAGCGCCCCCAGAGTCAAAAAATATCTGGGGTCTCCAGTACAGAGGGTAGCTGAGACCTGGAAGAACATGGATCAGGTCAGTTTTTACCATCCCCAGTGTTGTGATCGACTTTATTCATCGAATAACTGTGACCTGAAAAAAGTCAGATTTCCCATTTATTTTTCTCTCCTCTGATATGATCTAGCATACCAGAGAAAAGAGAAATGGGGTCCCCCGGAACATCAGGCTCTGTCCCCCAGCACTCGGCGTCTTCTTCCAGGAAGAAAATGGCGGGCGCATTCACAATGCGTCTGCCAAGATCTGCCGGCCAGCACCTGGCAACATTAGTAGATTTTTTTCTACTGGTTCATTTTGATCACTGTGATAGACAAAATAAAAAAAAAATAGTAAATCAAACCCCCCTTTATAACTCCCTTAGTTAGGTAAAAATAATAAAATAAAAAATGTATTTTTTCCATTTTTAAATTAGGGTTAGGGTTGGGGCTAGGGTTAGAGCTAGGGTTAGGGTTGGGCTACTGTTGGGCTAGCGTTACAGCTAAAGTTAGTCCTGGGCTACGGTTAGGGTTGGGGTTGTTATGTTGGTGTTAGAGTTGTGGCTAGGGTTATGGTTAGGTTTGGGGTTAGGGCTGTGTTAGGGTTGGAGCTAGAACTAGGTTTCCACTGTTTAGGTACATCAGGGGGTCTCTAAACATGATATAGCGACCACCATTGATTCCAGCCAATTTCGTGTTCAAAAGATTAAATGGTGCTCCCTCCCTTCTGAGCCCTGCCATGAGCTCAAACAGTGACTTTCCCCCTACATACAGGGTATCGGCGTACTCAGGAAAAATTGCACAACGTTTGTGGACCATTTTCTCCTGATACCCTTGTGAAAATAAAAAAGTTTGGTTCCAAAGTAAGTATTTTATGAAAAAAGTAAAATGTTCATTTTTTCCATCCACATTGCTTTAGATCTCGTGAAGCACCTGAAGGGTTAATAAACTTCTTGAATGTGGTTTTGAGCACCTAGAGTGTCACTTTTGGGTATTTTCTGTCATATTGACCACCAAAATTCACTTCAAATGTGAGGTGGTCCCTAAAAAATGGTTTTGTAAATTTTGTTGGAAAAATGAGAAATTGCTGGTCAACTTTTAACCCTAATAACGTCCTAACAAAAAAAAGAAAGAGCTTTCCAAAATTGTGCTGATGTAAAGTAGACATGTGAGAAATGTTTTTAACTATTTTGTGTGATATGACTCTGATTTAAGGGCACAAAAAATTAAAAGTTTGAAAAATGCAAAATTTTCAAAATTTTTGCCAGATTTCTGTTTTATTCATAAAGTCATATCATAGAAATGTTACCACTAACATGAAGTAAAATACGTAATGAAAAAACATTCTCAGAATCAGTGGAATCTGTTTAAGCGTTCCAGAGCTATAACCTCATAAAGTGAAAGTGGTCAGAATTGTAAAAATTGGCTTGGTTACTAAGTACAAAATCTTCATATTTTATGATGCCTTGCATACAGTCAAGGCACCTAGTGGCAGATGCAGCAAAACAAACTCAAAACATCTTTGAACTTATACCTTATTTGACTATAATTACTGTGTTCTTTACTTTGTAGGCCTCATTCTGTTTTTGGTAAACAGTACAATAATGTGCTTTACCAAAAAGCTCTATCTTGGTCTATTCTGCATCAATACATGCTGGGCCCGCAGAACAGCTTGAATTTCTTTGGAACTTTATTGGGGCTGCTTATCCACCATGTAGACTATCCTGCATTTCAACTTTTCATCAATTTCATCAAATCTCTGCCGTCAATGTCTAAGGAGATTAGCTACAGTTGCATGGGTTGTAAACTTCTTGATTATTTTGTGCACAGTGGACAACGGAACATCAAGATCTCTGGAGATGGATCTTGTAACCTTGAGATTGTTGATATTTCTCAAAAATGTTGGTTCTCAAGTCCTCAGACAGTTCTCTTCTCTTTCTGCTTTCCATGCTTAGTGTGGCACACAAACACAATGCAAAAAATGAGTTAACTTCTATCCTTTTTATCTGGTTTCAGGTGTGAGTTTCATATCGCCCACAACTGTTACTTGCCACAGGTGAGTTTAAATGAGCATCACTCACTTGAAACAAAGTTGTATATAAATTTAGGAAAGGTGCCAATAATTTTGCTTAGCCAATCTTTGGGGTTTTGTGTTAAATTATGTCCAAATTGCCCTTTTTATCAAATTTTTGTGTTGCTCCAATACAAAGGAAATAAACATGCGCATAACAAAACATGTGCAATTGCAATAATTTTCTAGAATAAATACTTCATTCTATGGAACAATCTCAAGGGTGCCAACACTTTCAGCCATGGCTGTATATAATATTTTTTTTTTAGGTATAGATATACATATTACACAAGCACACACACTGGTACTGTATGTAGGTAAAAAGAGCAAACAAGTCAATGACTGTTTTTTCTGTGTTCTATACATTTTTCATGCAAGCTGATGATTTATGTAGCTTGTCAGAAATCTATTTTTTACTTTTTACAGTGTCAGTTGCAACCTTCTAAAGTTTTGTTATAAGACAAGACAAATTTGCAAATGTTTTGAAGAATCTAGAAAAGCATTATGCAGCACACATGGTTACAATCATCTAAAGTGCTACGCAGTACACTGCGGCAGTGATATATTGACCACAATCAGCAGCTTGTCATGTCATCTAATATGAGCTTGACTACCACCTAGGACATAATAAAAGCATTGGGTTTTTTATATACAAAGTTAATGAAATGTTATTACACAGTCTGAACCACCTTGAATAAATTCTGGCGTACAGGCCCTGAAATATTAATCAGGACCGGGAAACCAGAATATAAATTCTTTCTTCTATCTCCAACCAGTGGATCACACCTACTCACTGTATGAGGCGCAAATTGAAGCCGTATGTCATAATGATTGGTAATCACAAGAAAGCATACCCTGCCAGATTTAAGCTGCTTATAATTATGAAAAATGGTGCAACATTATAAAATAATTCTTCTTCTTTCATTTCCGCATGAGTGGATTTTAAAATTATTTTATTGGCAAAAAAAAAAAAACGTTCTGCAATCCATGACTCCTGAATAAAAAGGAAATAATAAAAGCACTTCTAATGTCTTTCAGATTATGTTTCTATGAACAAAATATGAGAACAGGAGAATTTCTTCTTTGCATTAGTCACCTGTAACAATGCCATAGAAAATTATCCTATACATCAATAACAGATCTTTCCTTTTATGACACTTGTCATAAAAAATGTGCTTATTATGTAATAAAATGCAGTAATAGACTTCAGCAGAAATTCTGCATCTAACTAAACCCACAGGCACATAAATCTAAGGCTTAATGGCCAATGGAAAAACCAACTGAATCCAAACGAATCCATGACACGGCCCCATATTCACTTTTTCTCTTAAGTTATGCACTGTGGAAGTGATAGAGTAAAATATGTCATACTCTACAGACCGTATAGGTATTCTCAGCATACTGTCCTTATTAGAATGCTCTTTTAACACCTTTCTCGCAAGACAGCGCACTATAAAGGCAACCTTATTTGTCGGGGGTTAGAATGCCTTGGCAATATTGCATGCACTATAGCTTCTCACACTTCTTTTTTACTGAAACATTTTTGCATGCCTCGATATAAGACTAGAGACACATTTTAAAGGAATCTGTCACCAGGTTTTTGCTACCTAATATGGGAGCTGCGTAATGTAGGAACAGCGACCCTGAAGCAGAGCTCAGAAAGTTAACCCCCCCCACCACAGGTTTTTGTGTACATTTTATAGTGTGATAGGGAGTTGCTTATCAAAGAAGGAGACATGGTCGGACCAGGGCTCACGCGATGTGTTGCTTATACAACCTAATAAGTGACACATCGCTGAAATCTGTGTCTCAGCCCATGCTTCATATAGCTAACAGATTAGATGGCAAAAACCCGCTAATAGATTCACTATAAGTACAAAATGAACCAATAAAGTTCAACGGCACCACTATATGGATCAATGCCAAAAGGATCGGTAATTTGCCAATGAGAATATTTTAATGATAATATAGGTTATTTGCTTTAAAGGGAACCTGTCACCCCCAAAGGTGATGGTGAGGTAAGCTCACCGTCATCAGGGGCTTATATACAGCATTCTGTAATGCTGTAGATAAGCCGCCGATATTACCTGAAAGACGAGAAAAAGAGGTTAGATTATACTCACCCAGGGGAGGTCCCGCTGCGGTCTGGTCAAATGGGTGTATCAGGTCCGCTCCGGCACCTCCAATCTTCATTCCATGACGTCCTCTTCTGATCTTCATGCCGTGGCTCTGGCGCAGGCGTACTTTGTCTGCCCTGTTGAGGGCAGAGGAAAGTACTGCAGTGCGCAGGCACCGGAAAGGTCAGAGAGGCCCAGCGCCTGTGCACTGCAGTACTTTGCTCTGCCCTCAACAGAGCAGACAAAGTACGCCTGCGCCGGAGCCACGGCATGAAGACCAGAAGAAGACATCATGGAATGAAGATGGAAGGCGCTGTACCGGACCTGAGACACCCATCGGAGCGGGACTGCCCCTGGGTGAGTATAATCTAACCTCTTTTCCTCCTCTTCCAGGTTACATCGGGGGCTTATCTACAGCATTACAGAATGCTGTAGATAAGCCCCTGATGACGGTGAGCTTACCTCACCATCGATTTTGGGGGTGACAGGTTCCCTCTAAACTCCTTATGTTCCTTCATAGAGTAGAGTACAATAATCTGGTAGAAAACTTCTATTGATGGGAACACCCTTTATTACGTAAAACAGAAAGGCGAACGCAGCATGGGTCCTAAGGTATCACACACTTTAGAGCAAAGGCAGTTAAACTCACGGATTATGGCCGGAGCAATAGATTTTAAGTGTATGGGACAATTCAGGCTTTCCCCAATGACAATTGTTAGGTAAAAAAAGGAGTAGGCATGTTAATTTTTTCCATACCCATCCTTTGAGAACACATGCACACTAGGCTGAGCCAGGTAACTCATATAAGCATCAGTCACTTAGGACTAGAAGGTACTTCATGCTTCTGATAGACAGGTCTTGGTCCTGATAGACAAGTCTGTCATTTTCACATAAGTCAAAGGTCATCTCACAAAATAACTGCCCTCAATATGACCACTAAGTGTAATTTACCTGTTATAAATAAAATAAACATAAATTAGCTTTTTTATATATACAAAATTATGAAAATGGAGATATAATTGACTCGGGTTTGTTTTAAGAACAGAAGAATAGCACATACGAATGTACACTTTCCTCTACCTTGGCACATCAATCTTTCAAAAGAACAAAAAGCAGGAGGCAATCATTTATGTTTGATCATGCAATAATCATTTGTGCTTCTTTGCATAAGATTCTATCTTTCATGTCTTTTTTCATGTATAAAATAGTTCGAAAGCTGATCTTCTCTCCATGAAGCAACATCAAGCAAGGCATTAAATCAATCTCCACATGTCAAACAGGAAGACACAGAAAGAGTGTTTATAGTCCAATGCATTTTGAAAAGAACAAGAAAAAAAATAGATTATAAAAAATCCTAAGAAAATAGCGAACTAACAAAATGCAAGTCCAGCCATGCCAATTCCAGCATTGATCCCATCTGATTTCAATGTCTAACTATCTGCAATGTGGAAAAAAAATAAACATGATAGATTTCATTTTACAGCCTGTGATGTGGGCAGCAGTAATTGAATATAGACAGTTTTATGTTTCTAAGGATCTATTTCAATATTTGTTCATTTTGTAAATCAAGTATGCAGTGCTGAATAATTATAATACACCGCTTTTATCTCTCAAATCGTTTTATGGAGCCAAGGAGCAGGAAGCAAAATATAAATGTCGCTTAATGTTCGTAATGTAGCCATAACTATGTTAGTGCTGCTAAAATCATCCTTCCATATTTCATGGCGGAGTTTATTGTACAGCTTCTTATAATTATTAGACTCACTTCCACATAGCTATCAGCAGAATCCTGTATTTGTGGCTTCTGATTAGGTACCATCCATACAGCATTACTAGAGTTACACATCCTGCGCAGCAGCACAATGAGGAGCTATATTTCACCACACGCTGCCTCCTTGAAAGGCGTGACTTCCTTTCTACTGCTCTGCTATGTCGTTTGCTTATAATCAGGCAGTGGTGACTTCCTGTCTGCAGCACATGACCAATGCAGCCAATCTCTGACCTCAACGAGTGATGCAGAAAAAAATGGAAGGAAACATGGAGGCAAAGTTTTGACATTGAGGTTATAGGTGCCAAATTAACGATATATATATATATATATATATATATATATATATATATATATATATACACACACATGCTCAATACCCCCATGTTCACGAGGTCTTATTCTTTCAGTACAATCAATCATATAACAGTAAAGTACACTAAATGATTACTGATTCTTTTTGTGCTCATGCAGTTTTACCTAAAATATATTTTTAACCCCTTTACCCCCAAGGGTGGTTTGCACGTTATGGACCGGGCCAATTTTTACAATTCTGACCACTGTCCCTTTATGAGGTTATAACTCTGGAACGCTTCAACGGATCCCGGTGATTCTGACACTGTTTTCTCGAGATATATTGTACTTCATGATAGTGGTAAAATTTCTTTGATATTACATGCGTTTATTTGTGAAAAAAATGGAAATTTGGCAAAAATTTTGACAATTTCGCAATTTTCCAAATTTGAATTTTTATGCAATTAAATCACAGAGATATGTCACACAAAATACTTAATAAGTAACATTTCCCACATGTCTACTTTACATCAGCACAATTTTGGAACCCCAATTTTTTTTTGTTAGGGAGTTATAAAGGTTAAAAATTGACCAGCAATTTCTCATTTTTACAACACCATTTTATTTTAGGGACCACATCTCATTTGAAGTCATTTTGAGGGGTCTATATGATAGAAAATACCCAAGTGTGACACCATTCTAAAAACTGCACCCCTCAAGGTTTTCAAAACCACATTCAAGAAGTTTATTAACCCTTCAGGTGTTTCACAGGACTTTTTGGAATGTTTAAATAAAAATTAACATTTAACTTTTTTTCACAAAAAATTTAATTCAGCTCCAATTTGTTTTATTTTATCAAGGGTTACACGAGAAAATGGACCCCAAACGTTGTTGTACAATTTGTCCTGAGTACGCCGATACCCCATATGTGGGGGTTAACCACAGTTTGGGCGCATGGCAGAGCTCGGAAGGGAAGGAGCGCCATTTGACTTTTCAATGCAAAATTCACTGGAATTGAGATGGGACGCCATGTTGCGTTTGGAGAGCCACTGATGTGCCTAAATATTGAAACCCCCCACAAGTGACACCATTTTGGAAAGTAGACCCGCTAACGAAGTTATCTAGAGGTGTGGTGAGCACTTTGACCCACCAAGTGCTTCACAGAAGTTTATAATGCAGAACCGTAAAAATAAAAAATCATTTTTTTTTTCACAAAAATTATCTTTTCGCCCTCAATTTTTTATTTTCCCAATGGTAAGAGAAGAAATTGGACCACAAAAGTTGTTGCACAATTTGTCCTGAGTACTCTGATACCCCATATGTGTGGGTAAACCACTGTTTAGGCGCATGGGAGAGCTCGGAAGGGAAGGAGCGCCATTTGACTTTTCAATGCAAAATTGACAGGAATTGAGATGGGACACCATGTTGCGTTTGGAGAGCCACTGATGTACCTAAACATTGAAACCCCCAAGTGACACCATTTTGAAAAGTAGACCCCCCTAAGGAACTTATCTAGAGGTGTGGTGAGCACTTTGACCCACCAAGAGCTTCACAGAAGTTTATAATGCAGAGCCGTAAAAATAAAACAAAAATTTTTCCCACAAAAATTATTTTTTAGCCCCCAGTTTTGTATTTTCCTGAGGGTAACAGGAGACATTGGACCCCAAACGTTGTTGTGCAATTTGTCCTGAGTGCGCTGATACCCTATATATGGGGGGGGACCAGCGTTTGGGCGCATGGGAGGACTCGGAAGGGAAGGAGCGCCATTTGGAATACAGACTTAGATGGAATGGTCTGCAGGCGTCACATTGTGTTTGCAGAGCCTCTAATGTACCTAAACAGTAGAAACCCCCCACAAGTGACCCCATATTGGAAACTAGATCCCCCACGAACTTATCTAGATGTGTTGTGAGAACTTTGAGCCCCCAAGTGTTTCACTACAGTTTATAACGCAGAACCATGAAAATAAAAAATCTTTTTTTTTCCCACAAAAATTATTTTTAGCCCCCAGTTTTGTATTTTCCCAAGGGTAACAGGAGAAATTGGACCCCAATAGTTGTTGTCCAATTTGTCCTGATTACGCTGATACCCCATATGTTGGGGTAAACTCCTGTTTGGGCACACGGGAGAGCACGGAAGGGAAGGAGCACTGTTTTACTTTTTCAACGCAGAATTGGCTGGAATTGAGATCGGACGCCATGTCGCGTTTGGAGAGCCCCTGATGTGTCTAAACAGTGGAAACCCCCAATTATAACTGAAATCCTAATCCAAACACACCCCTAACCCTAATTCCAACGGTAACCCTAACCACACCTCTAACCCAGACACACCCCTAACCCTAATCCCAACCCTATTCCCAACCGCAAATGTAATCCAAACCCTAACCCTAACTTTAGCCCCAACCCTAACTGTAGCCTTAACCCTAACTGTAGCCTTAACCCTAGCCCTAACCCTAACCCTAGCCCCAACCTTAGCCCTAACCCTAGCCCTAACCCTAGCCCTAACCCTAGCCCTAACCCCAGCCCTAACCCCAGCCCTAACCCTAATGGGAAAATGGAAATAAATAAATTTTTTTAATTTTTTAATTTTTCCCTAACTAAGGGGGTGATGAAGGGAGGTTTGGTTTACTTTTATAGCGGGTTTTTTAGCGGATTTTTATGATTGGCAGCCGTCACACACTGAAAGACGCTTTTTATTGCAAAAAATATTTTTTGCGTTACCACATTTTGAGAGCTATAATTTTTCCATATTTGAGTCCACAGAGTCATGTGAGGTCTTGTTTTTTGCGGGACGAGTTGACATTTTTATTGGTAACATTTTTGGGCACGTGACATTTTTTGATCGCTTTTTATTTTGATTTTTGTGAGGCAGAATGACCAAAAACCAGCTATTCATGAAATTCTTTTGGGGGAGGCGTTTATACCGTTCCGCGTTTGCTAAAATTGATTAAGCAGTTTTATTCTTCGGGTCAGTACGATTACAGCGACACCTCATTTATATCATTTTTTTATGTTTTGGTGCTTTTATACGATAAAAACTATTTTATAGAAAAAATAATTATTTTTGCATCGCTTTATTCTGAGGACTATAACTTTTTTATTTTTTTGCTGATGTTGCTGTATGGCAGCTCGTTTTTTGCGGGACAAGATGACGCTTTCAGCGGTACCATGGTTATTTATATCCGTCTTTTTGATCGCATGTTATTCCACTTTTTGTTCGGCAGTATGATAATAAAGCGTTGTTTTTTGCCTCGTTTTTTTTTTTCCCTTACGGTGTTTACTGAAGGGGTTAACTAGTGGGACAGCTTTATAGGTCGGGTCGTTACGGACGCGGCAATACTAAATATGTGTACTTTTATTGTTTTTTTATTTAGATAAAGAAATGTATTTATGGGAATAATATATATATCTTTTTTTCATTATTTATTTATTTATTTTTTACACACTTGGAAATTTTTTTTTTAACTTTTTTACTTTGTCCCAGGGGGGGACAATACAGATCGGTGATCTGACAGTTTGCACAGCACTCTGTCAGATCACCGATCTGTCAAAGAGTGCTGCAGCGTTACCAAGTGCCTGCTCTGAGCAGGCACTTGGTAAGCCACCTCCCTCCCTGCAGGACCCGGATGACGCGGCCATATTGGATCCGAGCCTTGCTGCAGGGAGGAAGGTAGGAGACCCTCGCAGCAACGCGATCACATCGCGTTGCTGTGGGGGTCTCAGGGAAGCCCGCAGGGAGCCCCCTCCCTGCGCGATGCTTCCCTGCACCGCCGGCACATCGCGATCATGTTTGATCAGTGTGCCAGGGGTTAATGTGCCGGGGGCGGTCCGTGACCGCTCCTGGCACATAGTGCCGGATGTCAGCTGCGATAAGCAGCTGACTCCCGGCCGCGATCGGCCGCGCTGCATGAAACCATGAATTTCAGGAAGTTAGGCTCAAACTCGATCCTCCACAGATCAATATCTATATCCTCAAAACTATTCCCTATAAATCCAACAGATGCAAAATAGTGGTATTTTAGCATTAGTCCCTTGGTGTACAACAGAATATATTTTATTAACCACATACATTTTAACTTTAAAATGTAACTGATCTACACTGTACTATTGAAGGAATAGAAGAATACACACTATCTGTAAACAGGGAAATATTGAGGGAATACTTAGCAGAGGAAATTATTGAACCACTCGCCATAATCTTTGAAAATTCTTGGAGAATAGGAGAAGTCCCAGAAGACTAGATAAGAGCGAATGTTGTCCCCATTTCCAAAAAGGGAAAGAAGGTGGACCCATGGAATTATAGGTCTGTGAGCCTTACTTCTATACCAGGAAAGATATTTGAACAAATTATTAAACAACATGTATGCAAGTACCTTTATGAGAATAAAGTGATGGGTTTGTAACTAATAAGTCATGTCAGACTAACTTAAGTTCATTCTACAACAGAATCGCTGACTGGGTGGATAAGGGAAATGCAGTAAATATAGTATATCTTGACTTCAGCAAACCATTTGACAAAGGATCTCATACCATCACTATTGAAAAGATGGCCAATCATGGAATGGACAAGGCAAATGTTAGGTGGATTCAAAGCTGGCTTAGTGATCAAATCCAAAGAGTGGTCATAAATGGCTGTGCATCAAGTTGGAAGGCTATCTCAAGTGGAGTACCACAAGGCTCTGTCTTGGGCCCTGTGTTGTTCAACATCTTTATCAATTATCTACTGTAAATAAAGGAATTGAGGGTAAACTGATTATGTTTGCTTAGAACGCAAAGCTTGGAGTGATAGCTAATACTGGAGAAGAGAGAGGGAGGATTCAAAAAGATCTAAACAAACTGCTGGAACTGTGGCAGAAACTAGCAGAATGGTTTTGTAAAGTTCTACATCTGGCAAGAAAAATAAAAAAGCATAATCAGAATGAGAGGTATAGGGCTAAGCAACAGCACGTGTGAAAAAGACTTGGGTATACTAATAGATCACAGACTGAACATGAGTCAACAGTATGATGCTGGAGCAAAAAAGGGTCTAGATCACGTTAAGTAGTTTTCCCCTCTACTATTTGGTCAGATCTCACCTGGAATACTGTGTCCAGTTCTGAGCACTACATTTTAAAATAAAGACATGAACAAACTGGAGCAAGTTAAGAGAAGAGCGACCAGAATGGTGACCATTCTGCATACTATGTCCTATGAAGAACAGTTAGATTTGGGAATGTTTAGATTGCAAAGGGGAAGACTGAGAATAGACTAAAATAGCTGTCTACAAATATCACAAAGGCTGTCACACCGTGGGGTGATCAGCTTTATTTTCATTTGCATAAAGAGAGACTAGAAGCAATGGGATGAAACTGAAAGGGAGAAGATACAGATTAAATTTAAAAAAACTTTTTGATACTGAGGGTGATAAACGAGTGGAACAGGCTGTCACAAGAGGAAGTTCTCCTTCAATGGAAGCTTTCAAACAGAGGATGGACAGACATCTGTTCGGGATGATTTACTGAATCCTGCATTGAGCAGTGGGTTGAACCAGATGACTCTGGAGGTCTCTTCCAACTCTACCATTCTATGAAAGCACAGAATCCTTTGCCAAAAACACATAGCATGTGAAATGCATTGTTTTAACAAGGTTACACCATTTTATGATGTATGCCACTGCATGGCATGTATGTCGAGGCTTTACATTCAGGGTATACGTCAGGAGATGATTTTTCCTGCATATATACTGAACTTAAAAATAAAATGTGATATAAAAAAAGTAAAAAGATTGAGATACAGCTCCTGAAAATCATACTTGTTCTCAGATGTAATAATATAGACATATAATAAAATATAAATCTATATATAATTATTAACATCTGCATCTGCATTTTTTGCAAGACTACTATGGGCATATTCTCAAATATCTTACTATTGACTGATCACAAAATTGTTCTTCTAATTTCAGGTGGGATTTTTTCAAGCTTGATGGCAAGTGTATTGAACCATATTAATTTTACTTTAGACTTGTCAAATTTAATTCAGTGTTGCATCATTTCTTTGATGTCTGCTGATCAGAACTATTTAAATGTAAAAAGCACCTGAGGTTATTTGCATTGTATTATTACATACATGGAGAATTTCTGTGTGACTGCACAATAATGGAAAAATAATTATATAATAAAGACAAAGAAAATATCTAACTTTGATTGAAACATTACAAATTAGAAAACGCATTAAGTAAAAGCATCCAAGACAAGATATCTTCTGTTTGCTCTTTAGAAATGTGTGCATTTTTAATCAACCTAAAAAGTCTAAACATCTGAAGCTGCATAACGCTATATCTGTAATTTATACCCATTCAACTGGAAATAAGCAGAACATTTGTGATCATTTGAGGGAACGAGGGTGGAAAAGAAAACAGCTTTCACTTGAGTTCTTAAACATTGTGCAGCATTATAGTAACCATGGAATACATATAAATGCAGTTTCTTTGAATTAATCATTTTTTGGAACACATAAAGAGAATAAAAAGTATACATGTGAAAGAATCAGATTTTTTATGGATGGTAGATTTAATGTTTCATTTAGTGTTTAAAAAATGAATGTGAAACAAAATGTCTGAACAAAAATTGAAACGCTTGCCTGAGTTTAAATACCATAGAAGATGGGTGTGTATTTTATATTCTACAAAAGACCAGCCCTATCTTGGGATAATAGGTCATGGGAGCATTAGGGTGGCCATACACAGCTGTCAGCAGAATGCACATTTGGCCGACAATTATCTCTCATGGCTTGTTCATGCATATGAAGAGTTGTTGAGTCACATGTCTTCACTGGGGAAGGGTGGCAAAATCCATTGGCAGCAGCTATTCTCTCCTGAGTACAAAAGGATTGAGTATTTACATAAAAAAGGCTGAATGCTCTCTCAGAATCTTACCCTGGAGATATCTCATATTCAGTAAACATTTATGTAGTGAGAGTTTGTCCATACTATAAAAACGCTCTAACCTGAATTAAATCCCAACTTCAAAATGCATTCTTTTGCTAGGATAAATCATTTGTATGTCATTAAAAGAGGTTTCCCAAATATAGATCCATATGAGTAGATAGATTGTTTGTACGATTGTCATACAAGTGTAGACATTCTTCTGAACATATGAAGAGCCACTGAGTTTTCAATGGAAAGTGGGTGCCCAATTCTCTTCTCCCGTTAAATGATGTGTCTGCAGAGTTAGGAGGCCAAATACCCATCAGATTATCACAAGGTTTCACGAAAATGAGAAAGTTTGGCCACCTTTAATCCAATTTGTGAGTGTTAAGAGTCGAGTTTCCTCTGCTGCACAGGGGGAATCTCGATCCCTCTCCGCTGCGGTCTCCCATTCTTCTCCAGCCGCAGTGGAGTCTGCTCAGCAGGGACGTCGATCCCAGCGTCTCGCTCAGTCTGACTCTGTGCGAAGAGTTACTGCTGCTTTTCCTGCTTCTGCCATTGAAGCCAGTGCTGGGCAGCGGCGAGTGGACGTTTCTGGATCTAAGTCCTGCTTTTCTCTGTCTGAGCATGCCCAGGGCAGGATCTCCCGTTGGAGATCGAGGGTCACATGCTCAGGTACTGCAGCACATCCCATTGGTCCTTTTGGCAGGTCCTGAAAGGGCAAAACTTCTGTAGCTGTTTCCTGTGCTGCAGCTATATAAACTGCGCATGACCGCACGGCCATGCGCTAGTATTGTCTGTAAATATGTGTGTGTGTTGTGAGTGAAAGTCGCTCTTTAAATAACCCTCCCTATTGAATGATTGTTCGCGGAAGGTGTATGTTTGCTATCTAGCGCCTGACTTATCCAACAGCACGTAAAACACATTACAGCTACCAGTTGCTGTGTCCACCTGTACGGCACCGTGCGCTTGCTCTGCGCTTTCCTGACCCAAGCCTGGGTGGTTAGTGGCGTCCGTCAGTGTGGCACCGCACGCACTCTTGTGCCTTTATATTATTATTTAGTTTCCTTACACACCCAGTTGCGGTGTTGTGCCAGCAAGTGTCTAATCGGACTTCAATCCTAGTTGGGGTTGAGTTCGCTGACTTCTTGCTCGCGCTCCATGTGCGGTACCACGGTCCTGTGATGCAACAGGATCGCTTCCTTCACGCAGGGTGAGGTTAACCCGTGCGTGTATACTTATAGTACCGCCATATAGTCCGTCTTACTAGCAGCAGGGTTTTTACCTGCACGGTGGACCTCGGACTGCGAACGCACCTAGTTCCATTTCATCTTGTACTTGGTGTTTTCCGCCAGTCCTTAACAGTGAGTTTCTTTATAATGAGGACTCGTCCCAGCAGCTTTTCATTGATATCATCATCAGAAACTTTTAGGTAGTGAAAGTTTGTTCATTTTAGACAACCTTTAACTTTAATTAGATCTCTACTTAAAATTCTAGAAAACCTCTGTGACCTGAATTAGATCCAGACTTCAAAATAAATTTTTTACCAGGATAAATCATTCAGATGTTATCAAAAGAGGTCTCCCAAATATAAAGGCATATAAGTAGATAGATGGTTTTTCAGTATTGTCATACAACTGTGATGGTATGTCACTCTCCACAAGGAGAAACCTTACCACTTATACCTCAGTCCAGAGCCTCTCACCTAGCCAAATCAGTTCTCACGCTCCGCACTGACGAGGGCCAACAGCCCGAAACACCGTGTCTACAAATTGAGATAATGATTTGGCTCTTATCCTGTCATATTGCAAGACTTGTTAAAGGGTTGATTGTGACTTGTAGGATCGCTACTTCCAACAGGTGGCTCTATAGAGTTCAAGTCCTCTTTTTCTCTGAAGAGGCAATTTGCATACAACTGTGGACATTCTTATGAACATCTGAAGAGCCACTGGGTTTTCAATAAGAAGGATGCTGACCGATTCTCTTCTACTGTTACATGTGTCAAAGAAGAGTTGGGAGGCCCAATACCTATCTAATTGTCAGATGGTTTCCCCAACATTAGAAAGTTTGGCCACCTTTAATCAAATTTCCACTGCGTCTTTTACATGGAGTGACTATTTAGCACATTATGATGTTTCTTCACAATGAGGACTGATTCTGGCAGCTTTCCCTTGATATCATCATCAGTTAACTTTTATGTAGTAAGGGTTTGTCTATACTACATAACCCTTTAACTTTAATTAGATAACTATTTCAAAAGATTCACCTCTACTTTGTATAAACTATCATTATATCACATCCCCAAATAAAGAGCAGAGATAGGATACAGATGGTAAATTTGTCATACAGCTACAGACATAAAAAGTATTCCAAGAGGGTAGAGCTAGGCAAAGCACCAAAATTGGTGCAATACCCATGCCCCTCCCAGCTGTCTGCTTTAGCTAAGCAGGTTGTCAAAAATGGGGGCCTGCAGCTGTCAGTTTTACCATGCTGGTTATTGAAAATAGAAAGATCCCATGCCTTTTTTTATAATGCAGGCTGATAAATACTTCCATCAGCCACGACTGCTCTCGATATTAGTGACAGCATGAGTAGGCTAATGGGAGTAGTACTCTTATTAGCTGACACCTCTGTGACTAGTGGTAAAATGTTTACCACCGGATACAGCTGCTGGCTCACGCTGTCATCTGACAGAGTGGGAACTGCAGCTCTCTGACCACCGGTAATTATCTTACCGCCAATCAGAGTCAGTGTTTGCATGACAGTGTGGCAAACAACAAATGTTTGGGCCCCCATTTATCTGGGTCTGGGTCTGGGTTCGGGTATTGTTCTGGCACTGGATCAAACTTTTTTTAAATGTATGGCCGAAACCGCCGGACCCGAACATCTATTGGTTCGCCCATCACTAGCTATGACATTTCCTCAAAACATAGCGAATATGAAAGCTAATTTACAATTTTTCAGACGAAAACAATGTTAGTCCTTTTAGCCTTCCTATTGAAATAAAAGGATTTTTTCAATGTAAGTACTTTAAGAACTTCACAACCAATAGAACAGGATGCTTTGAAGCCAGATGTAGTCATATTCTACTTCTCAAAGTACAAGGCTGATCATTGGTATGTTTTCATCTATATTATCTTAAAGATTATTGCCCACTTTAGTTTTTAACATATGTCTTTTTATATATAATATCAAACTGTGCCATGGATAAAAGAGTAGAACAGTAGGATGAAGTAACTTAAACATAATAGGAACAGATACTCATGTAAAGACAGATAGACTGGTTCAGAAGTTTTTTCTTCTCGATTACATGTATAAAAGAAGTTGTAAATGTACCATCTGTTAGAGGTGTTTCTCTGTCAAGCCCACAACATAAGTATAGTACATGAGGAGGGAACACACATTTTAATGTAAAACCTTCTGAAGGAGAAATTAACAAACCATGAAATACAAAATCTGCAACACAATATTGTACCTTATTAATCCAGCGCTCAACAAACAGAACTTAAATGTATATCATTCAAACAGAATATATAATTTTTTATGTATACAAGTTTGGTAATTACCTTAGAAACCACAATCAAAGTTTTCACAATCTGTAATTTTAAATTGACTATCTCAGAACAAGATAATCAGATCTTTATGGTGCTTTCATATTTATATCCTTTCAATTGTCGGAGCATCGTGATACCTTATTGACAAAATGTCTCATGTGATTATTATTTTGGACAACATGAAAAATTAAAAATGAACTTTAAATTGCATGAATAGTTTCAAATGTAGCACAGGGGTTCTTGAATTACATTAGCCCAAACTAATAGAAGACAATAGTGACGTGTACTGTTGTACTGTTCATATTTGACAGTTATTTTTTTATACGTTTAACATCTTCAAAAATTAGTACATTGAAAAATATAAAAAACATGATGAGATACGACCACCAACATGCCAGATTAAAACAAATGGTCCAATTTATCTAAAATGTCTAAAAGGAAAACGGTTTCCCATAGTAATCAATTAGAGCTCAGCTTTCATTTATAAAACAGCTCTTTGGTACATCTGACCAATAGTTATTCTCAACAGGATCTCCAACGTGACAAATGATCGCCTGAATTTGGAATATTATGTCACACATTGGTATTCTTAGTCAAAAATAGATGAGCAAATCCATCTTGGCAGGTCAGATTTTAATACATGTCTAATTAAAAAGGGGCAAAAATTGTCCATCATATGTAGGTTTATGGGCATTTTTCTCATCCGTAACTATTACTATACAAAAAGATTAAAAACATGTTTTTGGCTCCTGTCATAATCACTTGACAAAGACTTCTCTCCGGAGCTTAAAATCAGTTTGTGATTTTTTAACTGTGGACTTACATTAAAGGTAACGTTACATCTATAAACTTGTTACCCAGCGCAATCCCTGAACAAGTTTTCTCCTGGTACGGTATCCCATTTAGAAATTGAGGTTAGCTATTCAGCAACCACTTTCTATTCTACCACCAGAGCGCTACCTAAACTAAATGTCTTTATTACTACATCAACATACAAAAATCATTAAAGTAACTTAAAGTTTGTGGGTCCCAATAAAAAAACTTCAACAGGGCCCCCCTGTTACAGTGATTAATAGTATTGTTCTGCTCATATAAGCTAGAGAGACCTTTGAGGTCCCCTGAGGTTCCAAAATACAGGTCCAACTGAACTCTGACAAACTATTATACAGTATAGCAAAATACATTTAACGTGTGTCAACCACAAAAAAAGGTTAATTTTTTTCTTGTACTCAAAAAAATTCTGAATGATTCCTTAGAGATCAATGTACTAACGTAAGTAGTTGATTGGTGAAATCTGGTGAAGTGACAGATCATCTTTAACTACAATGGGAGCCGGAGGTCTGATGAATACTTAGGCTATTTTGTAATATAACTGGTAAAACGGTCAGCATAACTTTTATATGACACAAAACAATATTTTACCTACACCTGAAAACAATGGCAATGTTAATTCGTATCTGATTTGTTCTACATAGATCAAAATGCTTTCTCAATCATCATTTGTAAAATTGCCGCCTACAAAGAAAGCACCAGTTCATGTCATCAATTTCATAGGGAGATCAGTAACTAACAAGTCCAGACGTGGTTAACTACAATAATTGATTCCCTTAAGCATAGTACATTAATTGTAAGACAATTAAAATTAACACATCAGACGTGTGAAGTTGGAATCAAACGACTGCAAAGTCTCTGAGAAAACTGTACTATCCGCGAGTGCTCTTTTTTCCAGACGGAGACATCTGTTGTTATTTCTTCCTTATCACAATTATTAACAGCTAAACATTACTTCATACTGTTGTCACACAGTTCTTCTTTTATTGCTCGCTGGTTTTATGGGATATTTTTATTCTTTTTTTTTCCCTACTTTTTTTTTCTTAATTTGAAAAGTGCTTTTTTATGCATAAAGACGGAAATATTTATATATAAACAAAGATCACTCTAACTTCATGTTGTCTACATCACTTTCTTCTGGGAATATGTCCTTTTTTGCAAAGTATGAAAAATATATTAAACCCTTTTTTGTAAAATGACATTTCTGCTAGCAAAATAAATGAATACACTTATGAATTGAATAGACATTTTCAATAGATGCCTGGTAAAACAAATCATACAGGCAACAATAGGACCAGTAATCTTTCTTATTTATATTATTACACTACAAAAACTTGTAGACCAAATGTATTACATTGGGCGGAAGTGCGATTATGGAGATCTCCATTTTCCCTTTACTTGCAAAGTTCAATGATGCGGATGGTGAAAGGTGTCAGCGTTACCCGCATTGCGTATCACTCAACAGGCTGCATTCTCGACAGCATTTAGATTTCCAGTTTATACAATTATTCGCCTCCTGACCTGTTTACTTAGGTTATCCTCAGTTGGCTAGCCTAATTGTGTCTACAGGTATTTATATTATTTATTAATATCTCACTGTTTTTTGGTGAATAGGTCAATTTTTTTTAGATACTTTACGCGCAATGGTCCCAATTGTGAGTTAATGATGTCATAAGAGCAGGTATTAGCTGTAGGGGTTGACCGTTTTGCTTTTAAAGGGGATGATTTTGTGTTGTCCTTAGGGGTCAATTTTGTAGTAATATTATATATATATATATATGTATAATATGCATAATGTATAGAAAATGCATGTTAGAGAGGCAAAGTCTCGCAGAAGTAAAGATGGTCAAAAGTTAAAAATTCAAAGGTTCAATAACTGCATCTAAAAATTATGGAACAATGCAGAAAAATGTTTTTCAATATAAAATTCCAAAGACTGTACAGTACAGATTATCATTAAAAGATTCAGATATTCTGCAAAAATCCATGAGAACAAAGGACAAAACCGACGGTCAATAATGGATGCGCATGATCTACAGACTTTAAAAATAGGTATAACTTGGACATACAAATCACTGAATGGGTTCAGGAATATATTCAGAAATTTTAGCCTGCAAACCCTTTTTGCCATGCAATCCACAAATAGAAGTTACAGCTCTATCAAGCAAAGGATAACCTATGTATAAACACAATCAAGAAATGCTGCCATCTTTTCTGGGCCAGATTTTATTTAAGATGGGCTGAGGCAAAATGAAAAACTGTTCCGTGGTGAGATAAATGAAAATGTTATATTCTATATGGAAACCATGGACAGTGTATCCTGTGGATTCAAGAGTAGAGGGAAAATCCAGCTAGTTATGAGAGCACAGTACAAAAGCCTGCCTATCTGATGGTATGGGGTTGGATTAGTGCCTATGGATTGGGGAATATTACACGTTTCAAAAGACACTACCAATTTTGAGCAAGATGTAGGGGTTTTAGAACAACATACTCTCCCATCCAGACAAGATCTATTTCGAGAAGGCCTTGCAAGACACACACTATATTTGTGAAACCAGCATGGCTTCACAAAAGAAGTGTTTGGGAAATGAACTGGCCACCTGCAGACAAAACTATTCTCTGATAGAAAACAATTGATGTATTATAAATTAAAGAAGACCCAGGACAGTTGAACATCTAAAATCCTATATCAAACAGGAAAGGAACAAACATACCGTCCCAAAACTCCAGCAATTGGTCTCTTTACTATTTCAGACTGTTGTAAGTAAGAAGAAGATGCTACCCAATGGTAGATACAGCCTTGTTCCAACTATTTTGAGATGAGTTACAGGAATCAATTTCTAAATTTTAAATGAAATTAAAGAATGTCTAACGCCCATCTTCCAGTATATGTATGTATTCATTATTCTGTTGAAAACAAAATATTACTATTGCTATTGTTTTCTTTATACTTTCCACAGAGTCCCTACTTTTTTGGAATTGGGGTTGTACATATTAGTTATGGAAACAAGACCGGTGAGAGAAAGCATATTTCTATTTTAGAGTTCACCTTTAAATAATGGTGGGGAACCTCCAGCCCCTGAGTAGATTCCCAGGGACCACAGTACTTTGGCCAGGGATTATACTTCTCAGGCCATTGGCCAGCATAACACAGGTCAGACCTTTAATTGCTCCTGATGCTGCATGCAGGTGCATGCAGCGCTCACTACTGAATGCTGAAGTCCATGGAATAAAGGATTATGTCATGAAGCTTGCAAGCATTTGAATGTCAGCCCTTCCTCTGATGTATATATGCCCCGAGCCCCTTCTGTGAGTTATATGCTCACAGCACCTCTCTGATATGTATGCGCACAACCCATCTTCTTATGTAAATGTGCCCCAAGACCCTCCTATGATATATGTGTCCCAGGGTCTCCTGTGTTGTATATGCCCCAGTATCTTCTGTGATGTATATGTCCCAATGTCTCCTGCCATGTAAATGCCTTAGCATCTCCTGTGATGTACATAGCCCAGTGTCTCCTATGCGATGTATAGAGAGCAGTCTCAGTCTCCTATGTGATCTAAATACCCCAGGCCCCCCACTGCTTGAGTTCTATAAATATAACGTGAGAAGTTATTTCCCCCTGTGAGGAGATATGTAGTGCAATATACATCTGTTTTCAGAATTTACTGCTGCAAGCTGTTTTCAAAATTAACTGAAGAAGAGTTGACGGAGCTCCTGACTGAGGCAATTCTGGAAAAGAAATTGCAAGTAGCACTAGCAACATCATCAATACCATCTAATGTCATAGCTGAACCAAAAGCAAGCAGTTCAATCCATTATATTAGGGGTGATTTAATTAAATGTTTGACCAAATGTAGCAGAGTACATCTCAAGTTGATAATTTTGTATGGCCCCCAAGTGATGGCATAAATATCCAAAAGGTCCCTTGCAGAAAAACATTTCCCACCCCTGGCTTAGATTAAATGGACAAGTTTGTTATATTCTACTTTAGAAACAATGCATAATTCAAGGATCTTTCCTGACTGCAATGAAGTTCTGCTGCTTACATAACCAATGTATGAGTAATAATAAATGACATAATTGCTAACTGTGAAGAGAGACCCCGAGCTGTCTTGGGGAAAGAAGACATAAGGGATTCCCGCTCTTGAATCATAATTTTGCACTGGGCCTATTAAAGTCTTAATTGCAACAGTTTTTTGGATGAAGAAACATTTTAGAGGAATTGCAAATAGATGCAAACTCTATAACTATTATTAATACATCATTAATTGTAGCATGCCACTGTGCTCTGTTACATTAAATCAACTTATGTCAGATACATTGGAGGGAATGTAGCAAGAGGCCAGTATTAATATCGAGCAAAGCCTCTTAACAGGTTTTCCATCACTTTAACACTTTCCCTAGGAAAAGTCATTAATATAAAATTGGTAGGGGTCCAACATTCAGTACCACCATTGCTCAGCTATTTGCAGCACCAGTAGAGGCTGGATGTACAGTATACAGGGTACAGTGTGAAACAGCACAGGTCCCTACATTGTTTAGCAGCTTCTGCCAAATACTACAGATCAGCTCCTATTATCAGAATAATGTTATTGGAATAAGAACTGATCTACAGATCTAAAAAGGGTAGTGGAATGGTGGTGTTCCACTACATACACTGTTTATATCTTTCCAACGCTAGTACTACAAAGAGCTGATTGGTGGGGGTGCTGAGTGTTGGCCCCCACACTGATTTGTTATCAATGCCCTTTCCTAAGGATATGCCATGAGCATTCAAGTGATGTAAAACCCCTTTAATTAATTTGGCACATTGTTATCTGTCCTTGCATAAAAAAGTCAAGTCTAGTCCACCCATGTTATGCCAGTTTCTTCCATAAATTCTTGTTACTTTTATTACACTGTAGGAGGTCCCAAATCTTCTAACACATTTTTGCAAAGATAAAATAAAAAAAATTGCAAATGATGGAATGATGGCACAAACATAGTATTATATATATATATATATATATATATATATATATATATATATATATATATACAGTGGGGCAAAAAAGTATTTAGTCAGTCAGCAATAGTGCAAGTTCCACCACTTAAAAAGATGAGAGGCGTCTGTAATTTACATCATAGGTAGACCTCAGCTATGGGAGACAAACTGAGAAAAAAAAATCCAGAAAATCACATTGTCTGTTTTTTTAACATTTTGTTTGCATATTATGGTGGAAAATAAGTATTTGGTCAGAAACAAAATTTCATCTCAATACTTTGTAATATATCCTTTGTTGGCAATGACAGAGGTCAAACGTTTTCTGTAAGTCTTCACAAGGTTGCCACACACTGTTGTTGGTATGTTGGCCCATTCCTCCATGCAGATCTCCTCTAGAGCAGTGATGTTTTTGGCTTTTCGCTTGGCAACACGGACTTTCAACTCCCTCCAAAGGTTTTCTATAGGGTTGAGATCTGGAGACTGGCTAGGCTACTCCAGGACCTTGAAATGCTTCTTACAAAGCCACTCCTTCGTTGCCCTGGCAGTGTGCTTTGGATCATTGTCATGTTGAAAGACCCAGCCACGTTTCATCTTCAATGCCCTTGCTGATGGAAGGAGGTTTGCACTCAAAATCTCACGATACATGGCCCCATTCATTCTTTCATGTACCCGAATCAGTCGTCCTGGCCCCTTTGCAGAGAAACAGCCCCAAAGCATGATGTTTCCACCACCATGCTTTACAGTAGGTATGGTGTTTGATGGATGCAACTCAGTATTCTTTTTCCTCCAAACACGACAAGTTGTGTTTCTACCAAACAGTTGCAGTTTGGTTTCATCAGACCATAGGACATTCTCCCAAAACGCCTCTGGATCATCCAAATGCTCTCTAGCAAACTTCAGATGGGCCCGGACATGTACTGGCTTAAGCAGTGGGACATGTCTGGCACTGCAGGATCTGAGTCCATGGTGGCGTAGTGTGTTACTTATGGTAGGCCTTGTTACATTGGTCCCAGCTCTCTGCAGTTCATTCACTAGTTCCCCCCGCATGGTTCTGGGATTTTTGCTCACCGTTCTTGTGATCATTCTGACCCCACGGAGTGGGATTTTGTGTGGACCCCCAGATCGAGAGAGATTATCAGTGGTCTTGTATGTCTTCCATTTTCTAATTATTGCTCCCACTGTTGATTTCTTCACTCCAAACTGGTTGGCTATTGCAGATTCAGTCTTCCCAGCCTGGTGCAGGGCTACAATTTTGTTTCTGGTGTCCTTTGACAGCTCTTTGGTCTTCACCATAGTGGAGTTTGGAGTCAGACTGTTTGAGGGTGTGCACAGGTGTCTTTTTATACTGATAACAAGTTTAAACAGGTGCCATTACTACAGGTAATGAGTGGAGGAAAGAGGAGACTCTTAAAGAAGAAGTTACAGGTCTGTGAGAGCCAGAAATCTTGATTGTTTGTTTCTGACCAAATACTTATTTTCCACCATAATATGCAAATAAAATGTTAAAAAAATAGACAATATGATTTTCTGGATTTTTGTTTCTCAGTTTGTCTCCCATAGTTGAGGTCTACCTATGATGTAAATTACAGACGCCTCTCATCTTTTTAAGTGGTTGAACTTGCACTATTGCTGACTGACTAAATACTTTTTTTCCCCACTGTATATATATATATATATATGAGTAAAGAGAAAACGGCAGCACTCACCGATCTTCTATGCAGGTTTATTTATTATAACAATATCTTCACGGCACGGGGATAGAAATGTGGCAGCTAAACGACGGCCGTTTCGCGCCCACCAGGCGCTTCAACTCGTTCCCGTTGAAGCGCCAGGTGGGTGCGAAACGGACATCGTTTAGCTGCCACATTTCTATGTATGTACACCCCCGTGCCGTGAAGATATTGTTATAATAAAGGAACCTGCATAGAAGATCGGTGAGTGCTGCCGTTTTCTCTTTACTCATGTATCTACGATAGCTATCTTTCTGGCTGAAGCACCCGAGATCTGCGGGCCAGCTGCGGTTAATAAGCCTGAAGCAATCACAGTCAGCTGGATCGGTGGTGCGGTCAGCTGTTTTCTTTTTGTTTACATATATATATGTATATATATACATACACTAGATAGTGGCCCGATTCTAATGCATCGGATATTCTAGAATATGTATGTATGTATAGAGCAGCCACATAGTACACAGCACAGGCCACGTAGTATACAGGAGCCATGTAGTATATAGCAGACACGCAGTTTATAACACAGCCACATAGTATATAACACAGTCTACATAATATATAGCACAGCCCACGCAGTGTATAATACAGCCCACGCAGTATATAATACAGCCCATGCAGTATATAACAGTCCATGCAGTATATAACAGGCAACACAGTATATAACACAGGCCACGCAGTATATAACACAGGCCACGCAGTATATAACACAGGCCACACAGTATATAACAGTGGCCATGCAGCATATAACACAGCCCACACAGTATAAAACACAGCCCACACAGTATATAACACTGCCCACATAGTATATAACACTGCCCACGTCGTATATAGCAGCCACACAGTATATAACACAGCCCACGTAATATATAGCACAGCACATGCAGTATATATCACAGCCCACATAGTGTATAACACAGCCCACGCAGTATATAACACAGCCCACACAGTATATAACACAGCCCACGCAGTATATAACACTGGCCACATAGTATATAGCAGCCACGCAGTATATAACACAGCCCACATAGTATATAGCACTGCCCACACAGTATATAACACAGCCCATGCAGTATATAACATTGGCCACGTAGTATATAACAGCCACGCAAGAAAAACACAGCCCACATAGTATATAGCAGTGTGGGCACCATATCCTGTTAAAAAATAATTAAAATAAAAAATAGTTATATACTCACCCGCCGGCATCCAGCAAAGCTGTCCCGATGCGCGAGCGGCTGCCGCCAGCTTCTGTTCCCAGCGATGCATTGCGAAATTACCCAGGTGACTTAGCAGTCTTGCGAGACTGCCAAGTCTTCTGGGTAATTTTGCAATGCATTTCTGGGAACGGAAGCTTGCGGCAGCCGCGCGCACATCGGCGAACGACAGAAGGTGAGCATAGCAAGTTTTTTGCTGTTTTATTATTTTTAAAATTAGATCATTTACTATTGATGCTGCATAGGCAGCATCAATAGTAAAAAGGTGGTCACACAGGGTTAATAGCAGCGTCAATGGAGTGCGTTACTTGCGGCATAATGCCGTCCATTAACGCCGCCATTAACCCTGTCTCAGCGCTGACTGGAGGGGAGTATGGCGCGGGCGCTGGGCACTAACTGGACGGAAGTAGGGAGGGACTAATTCTCAGCCGCGACCAATCGGCAACATGGGATTTCCGTTACAGACAGACGGAAGTACCCCTTAGACAATTATATATATATATATATATACATATATATATATATATATATATATATATATATATATATATATATATATATATATATATATATATATACAAAAACAAACCTGCAAATCTAACTATGCCCATTTGCTTGTCCACTTTTCAAAAGTGGAAGCAGAGTTGCAAATCATCAAAAATTTCTTAACAAAAACCACTTGCAACATAATTTGCTACTTTTTCATGTCAGAAAAATTAGGGAAAAGTCTTCATAAATATTGTCACCCTCCTGTAATGTTCTTTGAAAAAGTTGTACTATTGTTAGGGTTTGTGGATCGCACCAAATATAAATTATGAGAAGGTGTGATCGCAATCCGGGGTCCACCGTGCGGTGATGGAGGAACCGCAGCTAGTAAACAATGGTGGAGCGATGCTGCGTGAAATCACCCTAAACACACTGAGTTAAAGGTCACTCTGTGAGGAAAGCATGCAAAGTACCTGCTCGGGTACTCCACAGAGCAGTATGAAAAACGAGAGCACTATATCCTGTTAGACATCACAGGGATATAGCAGGTAATATTAATACTAGTTGGGGTCCCTATAACTTCCCCCAACTAGGCTGGTGTTTGTGCTTGCTCTGAAACTCAGCTGTGCTAACCGCACACATGACCGGAATCAGATGCTAAGCCAAGCGGGAGTTCCCACCCTACAATGCCTGCCTAGACATACAGTTGCTGTGCTAGCAGCGGCACATGTGCACACAGGGTGGAAACATATCCACTGACACAAACATATCATAAAGTATCTTAGGGCGCCAACGTGTGCCCCAAAGACCCTTTATATGCTCTGCTTAAGTCCAGTCAGAAAGGACCTTGCCATAGACCAATGCGGAGCTGCCACGTCACCCGACCACCAATGAGAGGTCGCCACCTGACGAGCATGCTCAGTGGGGTAATTCCTGGACTTAGGCTACTTTTACACTAGCGTCGGTACGGGGCCGTCGTCATGCGTCGGCCCGACGTACCAACGCAAACTGTGAAGAAAATGAACAACGGGAGCAGCGGATGCAGTTTTGCAACGCATCCGCTGCCCCATTGTAAGGTCCGGGCAGGAGGGGGCGGAGTTCCGGCCCCGCATGCATGGTCGGAAAAAGCAGAACCGACGGACAAAAAAACGTTGCATGCAACGTTTTTTGTCCCGACGGACTGCAAAAACATGTCGCATCCGTCGCACGACAGACGCAACGTGTGGCAATCCATTGCAATGCATCGCTAATGAAAGTCTATGGAGAAAAAACACATCCTGCGGGCAAAACGACACATTGCGACGGAGGCCAAACGACGCTGGTGTGAAAGTAGCCTTAGCCTCAGGAAGGTCTGTTCACCGCTGCCTATTGCTAGTTACTATAGCTTTGGCTGGAGAGCCAGCAGTAGCTAAGCAAACAGCACGAGTCTGAGCAAGGCGTTGAGACCGACATCTTTGCAGAGCAACCTCCACTGTGGCAGAGGCTAAATGGGAGTCCGCAGGAGGAGACAAAGCTTGGGATCCACCCTATGCAGCAAGAGAATCCCGGCGCCTAACAACTATACCTTAATTCCCACTTGTATCTACTCAGAATATAAATAGGGTTTACACCAATGGCTGGTCAGGTAATACATAAGCTAAAACAGAGTTGTGATAGCAATTCCTTTAGAAACAAAAATAGATTTTATTTACTACTTTATGTGATATACTTTATGTGATAAATCACAGTTATACTGTACGTCTAGGTAAAAAAAAAAATGCCATGATCTGCTACACAACAATCAATTTGAAGCGTTGAGCTACTCCCTTTCTCGGTGATCGAACACATACTTGTCAGCTGTCAATACAGCAAGTCCCCTATGTTACAATATGCTGCAGCACAGGGGATCAATCACTACAATTTCAGCAGTCTTCATGCTTCAAATGATCGTCTGTGTAGCTTAGGCCTTAGGCTTCTCAGAATTAAAATGAAGCTTCAGTTTGGAGTCAGTTTAACTATTAAGTCCTCAAGTAATCTTTTCACGGTTTATTCCTGAATGCAATGTCATCCTTGACAAGCTGCCTATATTTTTCAACAATTTCAATACTAAAGTTTCAAAAACTTCCCAAACATATATAGGGCATTTAATATAACAAATATGCTACTTGTAAAAGACCTAGGTGAAAAAATGTATTTTCTTCTAGACCATCTTAAGACCAACCCGTTAAGAGCACATCCACCACAATGCTTTATTTCCTCAATAATGTTCAGTATTCTGTGGCCGTAAATATTTACTTACACCAAAACATATTTATTGATGAAGAAGCTAACTCTCTGCAAGGGTAAGATAATAAAATACACTATTCCACCTGGGGAAGTTATGATGGACGATTTTTTACAACTGACACAGATCAGGGTTTTGTTAGCACTGCAGCTTCTGATGTATGTCGGGAAAATTGGTTGTCTTGAAAGTAATCCTGCCAGCTTGTAAATTACTGCGAAGATAGTGAACCAAAATGACAGTATCTTCAATTCAAAAGCTGGTTATTTCATCACAAACCGGTATGAATCTGCTATTGTGACACATGGGAAGACTGCGTCTGACACGTATGTGCTGAATCGTTGAGCAACTAGCTAATGTATTCTCTGTGTAATGCTGCGAATGATCCCTGGTGATTTATGCTTTAAATAACCTCTTCTATGTAGCATCCAAACATCTCAAGGTTCAATGTTTCCTATTGGGAATAATCTAAAGCTAAACAGACTTTTCTTCTGGGATTAAGCACGCCTTTAATTTAATTCTCTCCTGACATTTGACCAATTATTTATTATGTTGATCAGAAGAGTTATGTAAAATTAGACCGTATTTTCACGCCTCTTAATTCAATCCAAAAATGTCAGGTACAGGGCGTCGCAAAGCGTTTTAACCAGTTGGCTGCACTGAGCAGCAATAGGAGATAGTCATTATTGGGGTAAGAAATGGTATATCAGACAAAAGGAAGAACAAGAATAGTATATTGTTGTATCTCCTCTGGAAAAGAAGATGGATAATTCAAATGGGAAAGCTGAGTGAATGGAAATAATATTATCAGTGCTTCTTAGCATTTCTAAACTAAGTAAATTCCCCCTACCAATGTAAATTGCATCAAAATGCCTACAAAAGACCCATATATGTTAAATCAACTTCGACCAAACGTGCCGACGATGGTGGGCTCACCAGACAGTCTAATGTGTATGGAGACCTCCCGAATCTCTACAGGCAGGTGATGTTGGGGAAAATAAGGATGTCTGCTTTTGGGATGCTGATTCTTTTATTTTCGGCAAGCTAATCCGCCGCTAGAGGAGTTTGACAGCAGCTCTCTAGTAGAGAACACAAATGCGCTCAGTACAACAGTGCTCGTCTCTATGGAGCAGTTGGGAGAGATGACTGGTGACCAAACAGGTATTTATTGTGCATGGTGTCCCAAGGTTATGATCATGCACAGTGCTGTACTTTATGAACACCGAATGAGCACAGTATGGGAAATGCCTAGAAATGGAACATGTACTCCTTCCCCAAATGTTGAGAAAATAGGATTCCTGATTGATTGAGATAGGTTATTAATACAGGGATTTAGTCTGAATGCATAATTTGGATGAGGACCATTGGTTACTACACTGTATTATTTTTGCACTAAATTCCAAAATTAGCTCTGCCCAATTTGCTACAGAGTCAGGGAATTTGAAGACACAAAAGAGAATAGTAAAACCAAAAACACTCAGTTTGAAAAAATGTTACAGTAATCCGCAAGTGCTAGTAAAAGATGTAAAAAACAGGGTATTTGGTTGATACGTTTTTTGCAAAAAATGTATACTAAGCTGCTCTACCAATCTTCACGGTATACCCTTATCAGAGCAGTCCTAACTAATGTATGCAATCCCTATCTGATGTATTTAAAAACCTGATCATCTGTATATAACCTGTGTGAACAGGGTTCAGAGAGGAAAAATCCATGTGTGCATACAGGGTAGAACAGCTTTTGTGCAGATAGCCCAAGAGGAGTGGTGGAACTCCCCAGTCTTGTAGACACAAGAGAACAATTATGGAAACAGGAACACATGGGCTACTTGCACAGTGAACAAGTCTGTATGATCATGTTCACACACCACCAAGAAACCTGAAGACACAAAAGAGAATAGTAAAACCAAAAACACTCAGTTTGAAAAAATGTTGCAGTAATCCGCAAGTGCTAGTAAAAGATGTAAAAAACAGGGTATTTGGTTGATACGTTTTTTGCAAAAAAGAGTCAGGGAATTACATTTTTTAAAAATCTCAGAGAGGACAACTCAAGGACGTAATATTGTAGTACTACTCTCTGCTTAGATGCATCAACCTCAAAATGTAAAAGAAAAAAAAAAAAATATATATATATATATATAATTACAAAGCTGTAAATGTTGAGAGGAAATACATTTTCTATGAGAAGGAAAACGTTCATCCACAAAGTGTAAATGTCTCGGTTTCGCCAATACACTGACTTTTGGCTTCTAGCTGTTATCTGATTCAGTGATGCTCCACAGCAAATGCTGCTTAAAATAGTAAGCCCCCTGCCAAGCATGCAGTTCTCATTTGGTATACATTTGGTCACAAGCTGATGCGACACTGTACCAGCAGCTGCTAAATGTTTAAGCTTGCTATTAAGATGCTTGTTGTACCAGACAAAGTGGCCTTACGGTTGATTGCACGCACAAATTAGTCTTTACTCAGCCTTCCAAGACATGTTCACTTGTGACAGCCAGATTCTATAGATTCTAAGGAATGATCTTTAAATCTATTTAAACTATCTGGTCGTTTCTGTGTTTTAGATTGATGAGATTAATTCATTTAGTTTCTGCAGTATTCATGTTGGTCAGACAACAGCGCTCATGAGTGCCGAAAGGCACCACAAATTGTAGGAAATGCAAGATAAAAGGTGTCTACTGAGGAACGTTGATGAATGCAATCAATATATTATGTTGTTAGGACTGGCGGAACGCACTAAGAAAGATGTAATAGATGCGTTCGCAGTCCGGGGTCCACCGTACAGGTGAAAACCTGCTGCTAGTAAATGGCAGCGTAATATGGCGGTGGAAGCGAACCCGGTAAAGCCACAGGTCCGCAATACCGCACTAAAGAGTGCAAGCAAGGAATCAGCGGACACAACCCCAAGACTCAGGATTGAAGTCCGATTAGACCACTTGCTGACACAACACCGCAACTGGGTGTGTTAGGTAACTATTATAATTAGAGCACCGAAGGGCGAACTGTGCCGTGCTGGCAAACACCACTAAGCACCCAGACGTGGGTCAGGAAGCGCACTACTGGCGCGTGGCGCCGCACTGGCGGACACAGCAATAGACGCTGATACGTGTGTGACACGTTGAGTGGTTAGTCGGGCGCTAGATAGCAGCCATACTCCATACGCGAACAGTCATACAATAGGGTAGGGGTATTTAATGAACGACTTGCACTCACAACAAACACACGTATACAATTGTACACTAGCGCATGGCCGTGCGGTCATGCGCAGTTTATATAGTTGCAGCACAGGAAGTAGCTACAGAAGTTTTGCCCTTTCAGGACCTGCCAAGAGGACCAATGGGATGTGCTGCAGTGCCTGAGCATGTGACCCTCGATCTCCAACGGGAGATCTTGCCCTGGGCATGCTCAGTGTGTGCAAATAAGGACTTAGTCCCAGAGAAGCCCGCTCGCTGCTGCCCAGCACTGGCTTTAATGGCAAAAGCTGGAGAAGGAACAGCAAGCCTAAGCACCGAGTGAGACTGAGCCAGACGCAAGGACCGTCGTCTCTGCTGAGCAGGTTTACCTGCGGCAGGAGAGGAATGGGAGACCGCAGCAGAAGTGGCCCGAGATTCCCCCTGTGCAGAAGCGGGAACTCGACCCCTAACATGTTTTACGGGAATTTTGTCAGTAGGACACATTCCTTTCAATGTGTGCATTTTTATGATACCCTCATAAACATAAGCAAAGGGATGTGAATTCTACACTCTTAATTAGCCATTAGCAGCAAAACATGGAAAATATGCCCTTTTTTAAAGACAGATGACCCAATAGCGCATACTTTAAAAACAAACTTATCAATGAAGTTGATTATGTGATTATGTATAGCTCCCAGGTTATTTTAACATTTTACTGGATAATAATTAACTAGAAAATTTACTAATGAATAATAAAATGAATAATTTAGTCCATATTATATCTTAATCATAGGTACTGTTTACTTGCTGTTTCCTTGGTGACAGGTTTACTGTCAAATACGAGTATTTCTTTTGTCCTACAGAAATAATCTATCAGGTACTAACAAAAATTAAAGATAATTACTTAATAAAACTGTACAATATATTTTTAAGGGGTTTTCAAGACAGCAATTTCTGCAGTTACTCTTATGGGAATGAAGATATTGAGATTGTTCAATGTGCTCACTGTCAGGATTCCCCTCTATATCCAATGAGAGTGGGCAGTCACATGACTTCAAGTATGCCATTTGCATACTTGCAGTCACATGCTGACTAGAATCTCATCCACGTTTCTTGATGCTCTAGTAAGAGGCGCAATGTCTAGTAAGAGATGAGAATCTAATCAACACTTGACCAGAACTATCTAAATCACATATGTTTGGTCAGGCAAAAACCCACTTGCACTGGAGACAGAAGACAATCCTGATAGAGTGACCATTACACAATGTCACAAATCAGCAATCTGCAGTCACATAAAAACCCTTTAATACTACATCCTCTAGATTGTATTTTTATTATTTGCTAGTGAATTTTCTGGTGTCGGGTATACTATAAAATAGGAGCATATCTTTAGTCCTATAGATGTAAACTGTATTAACAGGATGAGAAGGAACTAGTAACATAACACAAAATATTAATACAGATTCCATAACTAGAAGTCCTGTCTACAGGCATCTACAGGTGTCTACAGGTATCACAAACTAACCACTGACCATATAACAAAATCAATATTATCATAATCTCATTTTTCTTAAACTTATAATTATAACCAATACACAAATTTGGAAACAGACAAGTCAGATCACAGGTACAGATCATTTGTGTTCAGGTGCAGCAATTGCATTCACTTGTTACTGTTTTCTTCCATGATGCACAATAGATTTACCTTCAGATAATAGTTTAAGATATCATAAAGAAATAATAAGAACAAACCCTTAAGAAATATAACTAGGTCTTTCTTAGAGTACTAGAGTGAGCCATGCGCGTATAACAAATTAGATTTCTTCTGAAAATACACTCTGTATCCACAAATTCAACTAATGCTGTTGACTAGGGAAAAGCATGCAATATTGAGCAAGGTTAAGAGGAAAATGAATTAATTTAATTGATAAATCAATAGAAACTGATTTTGATTGCTTACTATCATAGTTTTCTTCACAGTCATAATCGAATATACCTTACTTATGTCACTAAAGCCTTGCTTCTTAAACTGTGGTTCCTGACATTGACTGACCTGTAACGGGTAGACGTGGGTTACTTTCATGTTATTTAACGCTCATCAGGTTTATAGCCAATGACCGAATATTAGACAAATACTTATATAAGCATTTAAATGGAACCTATCAGTCCATATATCTATAGGGTCAATCTGCAGGCTAATAGTGTTATGAAGGTGCTTGGCTGCTGTACTAAATGTTTGGTTCCATTGAGAAAATGAATATTATTCCTCTGGGAGATGCTGGCTTTCAGTCATGCAGGCGTACCAGCGTGGCTACAGTCACCGCTCACAGCACTGTGAATGGCGGCTGTAAGCCCATCCTGTCCCTTTGACTCACAGCCGGTTTTGCTTGCTGCGTACTGAGAGGTGACTGTAGCCATGCCGGTAAGCCTGCATGACTGAAAGTTGGCAGCTCCCAAAAAAGAATAAAGATTATTTTCTCCACATCTTCAGTACAGTGACTGGGCACCTTTCTTGCTTTATTAACTTTCAGGATAACCATGCCGAAACATGCGTTGGGGTGGACACCATCCAGGAGAGGGAGTCCCACACTACCCTTGTAAGTACCATTACTTTTCTATTTTCAATTGATTCTTACCAGCATTACATGGCTTTTCCTTTCTAATACAAAGCTAATATGTTGTCTACTGTTCCCTAATACTAACAATATGATGATGTATGTTAATACCATGGATCCATAGTGACAACTACTGGAGCTGTCTCGCACTAGCACTTTATTATTAACAACATTCTGTACAACTCCTTACATGCACTTTATATAGTAAAGGGTCTTTTTATATATTGATATTTTTATAATTATATTTTTGTATGTTTATCCATTCATTCGCAGTAATTGGCACTCAACATTTAGCCCTATCTCTCCCTCTTGACTCTCTCTTGTGACTACGGTCATTCTCATGTCTGGGTGTGCGGTGTTGTGAATTCTGTGGCAGAGCTCCCTCCTGTGGTCACAAGTGGTACTTCGGCTGATTCTCTCTGTGAGCTTTCATTGGTAGAGGAGAGTGGTACTGCGGCTTCTGAGTTTCCTTCCTCAGGTGATGTGGTGAAGTCGTTAGGTGCTGCTCTATTTAACTCCACCTAGTGCTTTGATCCTGGCCTCCAGTCAATGTTCTAGTATAGGACTTGATTCCTCCTGGATCGTTCCTGTGGCCTGCTGCTCTGCATAGCTAAGTTCCGCTTTTGTTATTTTGTTTGCTGTTTTTTTCTGTCCAGCTTGCTTATTCATTTTTTTCCTGCCTGCTGGAAGCTCTGGGACGCAGAGGGTGTACCTCCGTGCCGTTAGTTCGGTACGGAGGGTCTTTTTTGCCCCCTTTGCGTGGTTGTTTGTAGGGTTTTGTGTTGACCACAAAGTTACCTTTCCTATCCTCGCTCTGTTCAGAAAGTCGGGCCTCACTTTGCTAAATCTATTTCATCTCTACGTTTGTCTTTTCATCTTAACTCACAGTCATTATATGTGGGGGCTGCCTTTTCCTTTGGGGTATTTCTCTGAGGCAAGGTAGGCTTATTTTCTATCTTCTGGCTAGCTAGTTTCTCAGGCTGTGCCGAGTTGCATAGGGAGCGTTAGGCGTAATCCACGGCTGCCTCTCGTGTGGTTGGAGAGGATTAGGGATTGCGGTCAGCAGAGTTTCCATGTCTCAGAGCTCGTTCTTTGTTTTTGGGTTATTGTCAGCTCACTGTATGTGCTCTGGCTTCTATGTCCATTGTGGTACTGAATTACCTTATCATAACAGTACTGGAGGCCCAAAGTACTAATGATTCTCAATAGAGGGAAAAAAGTTCTGAGACCATTTTTTTTTCTCTGCACTGTGTTTTGCCTTTTTTTTCCCCTAGACATTTGGGTGGTTCAGGACACAGGTGTAGCGATGGACATTAAAGGTCTGTCTTCATGTGTGGATCAGCTCACGGCAAGAGTACAAAATATTCAAGACTTTGTGGTTCAGAATTCTATGTTAGAACCAAGAATTCCTATTCCTGATTTGTTTTTTGGAGATAGAACTAAATTTCTGAGTTTCAAAAATAATTGTAAACTATTTCTGGCTTTGAAACCTCGCTCCTCTGGTGACCCAGTTCAACAAGTTAGGATCATTATTTCTTTTTTACGTGGCGACCCTCAGGACTGGGCATTTTCTCTTGCGTCAGGAGATCCTGCATTAAGTAATATCGATGCGTTTTTCCTGGCGCTCGGATTGCTGTACGATGAACCTAATTCAGTGGATCAGGCAGAGAAAAATTTGCTGGCTCTGTGTCAGGGTCAGGATGAGATAGAGGTATATTGTCAGAAATTTAGAAAGTGGTCCGTACTCACTCAATGGAATGAAGGTGCGCTCGCAGCTATTTTCAGAAAGGGTCTCTCTGAAGCCCTTAAAGATGTCATGGTGGGATTTCCTATGCCTGCTGGTCTGAATGAGTCTATGTCTTTGGCCATTCAGATCGGTCGACGCTTGCGTGAGCGTAAATCTGTGCACCATTTGGCGGTATTATCTGAGCATAAACCTGAGCCTATGCAGTGCGATAGGACTTTGACCAGAGTTGAACGGTAAGAACACAGACGTCTGAATGGGCTGTGTTTCTACTGTGGTGATTCCACTCATGCTATCTCTGATTGTCCTAAGCGCACTAAACGGTTCGCTAGGTCTGCCACCATTGGTACGGTACAGTCAAAATTTCTTTTGTCCGTTACCTTGATCTGCTCTTTGTCATCTTATTCTGTCATGGCATTTGTGGATTCAGGCGCTGCCCTGAATTTGATGGACTTGGAGTATGCTAGGCGTTGTGGGTTTTTCTTGGAGCCCTTGTAGTGTCCTATTCCATTGAGAGGAATTGATGCTACGCCTTTGGCCAAGAATAAGCCTCAGTATTGGACCCAGCTGACCATGTGCATGGCTCCTGCACATCAGGAGGTTATTCGCTTTCTGGTGTTGCATAATCTGCATGATGTGGTCCTGTTGGGGTTGCCATGGCTACAAGTCCATAATCCAGTATTAGATTGGAAATCCATGTCTGTGTCCAGCTGGGGTTGTCAGGGGGTACATGGTGATGTCCCATTTCTGTCTATTTCGTCATCCACCCCTTCTGAGGTTCCAGAGTTCTTGTCTGATTACCGGGATGTATTTGATGAGCCCCAGTCCGATACCCTACCTCCGCATAGGGATTGTGATTGTGCTATCGATTTGATTCCTGGTAGTAAATTCCCAAAGGGTCGACTGTTTAATTTATCTGTGCCTGAGCACGCCGCTATGCGGAGTTACGTGAAGGAGTCCTTGGAGAAGGGGCATATTCGCCCGTCATCGTCGCCATTAGGAGCAGGGTTCTTTTTTGTGGCCAAGAAGGATGGTTCGCTGAGACCTTGTATAGATTACCGCCTTCTAAATAAGATCACGGTTAAATTTCAGTACCCCTTGCCATTGTTATCTGATTTGTTTGCTCGGATTAAGGGGGCTAGTTGGTTCACCAAGATAGATCTTCGTGATGCGTATAATCTTGTGCGTATTAAGCGAGGCGATGAATGGAAAACTGCATTTAATACGCCCGAGGGCCATTTTGAGTATCTAGTAATGCCATTCGGACTTGCCAATGCTCCATCAGTGTTTCAGTCATTTATGCATGACATCTTCCGAGAGTACCTGGATAAATTCCTGATTGTGTACTTGGATGACATTTTGATCTTCTCGGATGATTGGGAGTCTCATGTGAAGCAGGTCAGAACGGTGTTTCAGGTCCTGCGTGCTAATTCTTTGTTTGTGAAGGGATCAAAGTGTCTCTTTGGTGTTCAGAAGGTTTCATTTTTGGGGTTCATCCTTTCCCCTTCTACTATCGAGATGGACCCTGTTAAGGTCCAAGCCATCCATGATTGGACTCAGCCGACAATTCTGAAAAGTCTGCAAAAGTTCCTGGGCTTTGCTAATTTTTATCGTCGCTTCATCTGCAATTTTTCTAGTATTGCTAAACCATTGACCGATTTGACCAAGAAGGGTGCTGATGTGGTCAATTGGTCTTCTGCTGCTGTGGAAGCTTTTCAAGAGTTGAAGCGTCGTTTTTCTTCTGCCCCTGTGTTGTGTCAACCAGATGTTTTGCTTCCATTCCAGGTCGAGGTTGATGCTTCTGAGATTGGAGCAGGGGCTGTTTTGTCGCAGAGAAGTTCTGATTGCTCGGTGATGAAACCATGCGCCTTCTTTTCCAGGAAGTTTTCGCCTGCCGAGCGAAATTATGATGTTGGTAATCGAGAGTTGCTGGCCATGAAGTGGGCATTCGAGGAGTGGCGTCATTGGCTTGAAGGAGCTAAGCATCGCGTGGTGGTCTTGACTGATCATAAGAACTTGACTTATCTCGAGTCTGCCAAGCGGTTGAATCCCAGACAGGCTCGTTGGTCGCTGTTTTTCGCCCGTTTTGACTTTGTGATTTCGTACCTTCCGGGCTCTAAAAATGTGAAGGCGGATGCTCTGTCTAGGAGTTTTGTGCCCGACTCTCCGGGTTTATCTGAGCCGGCGGGTATTCTCAAAGAGGGAGTAATTGTGTCTGCCATCTCCCCTGATTTGCGGCTGGTGCTGCAAAAATTTCAGGCTAATAAACCTGATCGTTGCCCAGCGGAGAAACTGTTTGTCCCTGATAGGTGGACGAATAAAGTTATCTCTGAGGTTCATTGTTCGGTGTTGGCTGGTCATCCTGGAATCTTTGGTACCAGAGAGTTAGTGGCTAGATCCTTTTGGTGGCCATCTGTCGCGGGATGTGCGTTCTTTTGTGCAGTCCTGTGGGATTTGTGCTCGGGCTAAGCCCTGCTGTTCTCGTGCCAGTGGGTTGCTTTTGCTCTTGCCGGTCCCGAAGAGGCCTTGGACACATATCTCTATGGATTTTATTTCAGATCTTCCCGTCTCTCAAAAAATGTCAGTCATTTGGGTGGTCTGTGATCGCTTCTCTAAGATGGTCCATTTGGTACCCTTGTCTAAATTACCTTCCTCCTCTGATTTGGTGCCATTGTTCTTCCAGCATGTGGTTCGTTTACATGGCATTCCAGAGAATATCGTTTCTGACAGAGGTTCCCAGTTTGTTTCGAGGTTTTGGCGAGCCTTTTGTGCTAGGATGGGCATTGACTTGTCTTTTTCCTCGGCTTTCCATCCTCAGACTAATGGCCAGACCGAACGAACCAATCAGACCTTGGAGACATATCTGAGATGCTTTGTTTCTGATCAGGATGACTGGGTGTCCTTTCTGCCTTTGGCTGAGTTCGCCCTTCATAATCAGGCCAGCTCGGCTACCTTGGTTTCGCCTTTTTTCTGCAACTCTGGGTTCCATCCTCGTTTCTCTTCAGGGCAGGTTGAGTCTTCGGACTGTCCTGGTGTGGATACTGTGGTGGACAGGTTGCAGCAGATTTGGACTCATGTAGTGGACAATTTGACCTTGTCCCAGGAGAAGGCTCAATGTTTCGCTGATCGCAGACGCTGTGTGGGTCCCCGACTTCGTGTTGGGGATTTGGTTTGGTTATCTTCTCGTCATATTCCTATGAAGGCTTCCTCTCCTAAGTTTAAACCTCGTTTCATTGGTCCGTATAGGATTTCTGAGGTTCTTAATCCTGTGTCTTTTCGTCTGACCCTTCCAGACTCTTTTTCCATTCATAACGTATTCCAAAGGTCATTGTTGCGGAGATACGTGGCACCTATGGTTCCATCTGTTGATCCTCCTGCCCCGGTTTTGGTGGAGGGGGAGTTGGAGTATATTCTGGAGAAGATTTTGGATTCTCGTGTTTCAAGACGGAAACTCCAGTATCTGGTTAAGTGGAAGGGTTATACTCAGGAAGATAATTCCTGGGTCTTTGCCTCTGATGTCCATGCTGCCGATCTTGTTCGTGCCTTTCATATGGCTCATCCTGGTCGTCCTGGGGGCTCTGGTGAGGGTTCGGTGACCCCTCCTCAAGGGGGGGTACTGTTGTGAATTCTGTGGCAGAGCTCCCTCCTGTGGTCACAAGTGGTACTTCGGCTGATTCTCTCTGTGAGCTTCCGTTGGTGGAGGAGAGTGGTACTGCGGCTTCTGAGTTTCCTTCCTCAGGTGATGTGGTGAAGTCGTTAGGTGCTGCTCTATTTAACTCCACCTAGTGCTTTGATCCTGGCCTCCAGTCAATGTTCTAGTATAGGACTTGATTCCTCCTGGATCGTTCCTGTGGCCTGCTGCTCTGCATAGCTAAGTTCCGCTTTTGTTATTTTGTTTGCTGTTTTTTTCTGTCCAGCTTGCTTATTCGTTTTTTTCCTGCCTGCTGGAAGCTCTGGGACGCAGAGGGTGTACCTCCGTGCCGTTAGTTCGGTACGGAGGGTCTTTTTGCCCCCTTTGCGTGGTTGTTTGTAGGGTTTTGTGTTGACCGCAAAGTTACCTTTCCTATCCTCGCTCTGTTCAGAAAGTCGGGCCTCACTTTGCTAAATCTATTTCATCTCTACGTTTGTCTTTTCATCTTAACTCACAGTCATTATATGTGGGGGCTGCCTTTTCCTTTGGGGTATTTCTCTGAGGCAAGGTAGGCTTATTTTCTATCTTCTGGCTAGCTAGTTTCTCAGGCTGTGCCGAGTTGCATAGGGAGCGTTAGGCGTAATCCACGGCTGCCTCTCGTGTGGTTGGAGAGGATTAGGGATTGCGGTCAGCAGAGTTTCCATGTCTCAGAGCTCGTTCTTTGTTTTTGGGTTATTGTCAGCTCACTGTATGTGCTCTGGCTTCTATGTCCATTGTGGTACTGAATTACCTTATCATAACAGTACTGGAGGCCCAAAGTACTAATGATTCTCAATAGAGGGAAAAAAGTTCTGAGACCATTTTTTTTTCTCTGCACTGTGTTTTGCCTTTTTTTTCCCCTAGACATTTGGGTGGTTCAGGACACAGGTGTAGCGATGGACATTAAAGGTCTGTCTTCATGTGTGGATCAGCTCACGGCAAGAGTACAAAATATTCAAGACTTTGTGGTTCAGAATTCTATGTTAGAACCAAGAATTCCTATTCCTGATTTGTTTTTTGGAGATAGAACTAAATTTCTGAGTTTCAAAAATAATTGTAAACTATTTCTGGCTTTGAAACCTCGCTCCTCTGGTGACCCAGTTCAACAAGTTAGGATCATTATTTCTTTTTTACGTGGCGACCCTCAGGACTGGGCATTTTCTCTTGCGTCAGGAGATCCTGCATTAAGTAATATCGATGCGTTTTTCCTGGCGCTCGGATTGCTGTACGATGAACCTAATTCAGTGGATCAGGCAGAGAAAAATTTGCTGGCTCTGTGTCAGGGTCAGGATGAGATAGAGGTATATTGTCAGAAATTTAGAAAGTGGTCCGTACTCACTCAATGGAATGAAGGTGCGCTCGCAGCTATTTTCAGAAAGGGTCTCTCTGAAGCCCTTAAAGATGTCATGGTGGGATTTCCTATGCCTGCTGGTCTGAATGAGTCTATGTCTTTGGCCATTCAGATCGGTCGACGCTTGCGTGAGCGTAAATCTGTGCACCATTTGGCGGTATTATCTGAGCATAAACCTGAGCCTATGCAGTGCGATAGGACTTTGACCAGAGTTGAACGGTAAGAACACAGACGTCTGAATGGGCTGTGTTTCTACTGTGGTGATTCCACTCATGCTATCTCTGATTGTCCTAAGCGCACTAAACGGTTCGCTAGGTCTGCCACCATTGGTACGGTACAGTCAAAATTTCTTTTGTCCGTTACCTTGATCTGCTCTTTGTCATCTTATTCTGTCATGGCATTTGTGGATTCAGGCGCTGCCCTGAATTTGATGGACTTGGAGTATGCTAGGCGTTGTGGGTTTTTCTTGGAGCCCTTGTAGTGTCCTATTCCATTGAGAGGAATTGATGCTACGCCTTTGGCCAAGAATAAGCCTCAGTATTGGACCCAGCTGACCATGTGCATGGCTCCTGCACATCAGGAGGTTATTCGCTTTCTGGTGTTGCATAATCTGCATGATGTGGTCCTGTTGGGGTTGCCATGGCTACAAGTCCATAATCCAGTATTAGATTGGAAATCCATGTCTGTGTCCAGCTGGGGTTGTCAGGGGGTACATGGTGATGTCCCATTTCTGTCTATTTCGTCATCCACCCCTTCTGAGGTTCCAGAGTTCTTGTCTGATTACCGGGATGTATTTGATGAGCCCCAGTCCGATACCCTACCTCCGCATAGGGATTGTGATTGTGCTATCGATTTGATTCCTGGTAGTAAATTCCCAAAGGGTCGACTGTTTAATTTATCTGTGCCTGAGCACGCCGCTATGCGGAGTTACGTGAAGGAGTCCTTGGAGAAGGGGCATATTCGCCCGTCATCGTCGCCATTAGGAGCAGGGTTCTTTTTTGTGGCCAAGAAGGATGGTTCGCTGAGACCTTGTATAGATTACCGCCTTCTAAATAAGATCACGGTTAAATTTCAGTACCCCTTGCCATTGTTATCTGATTTGTTTGCTCGGATTAAGGGGGCTAGTTGGTTCACCAAGATAGATCTTCGTGATGCGTATAATCTTGTGCGTATTAAGCGAGGCGATGAATGGAAAACTGCATTTAATACGCCCGAGGGCCATTTTGAGTATCTAGTAATGCCATTCGGACTTGCCAATGCTCCATCAGTGTTTCAGTCATTTATGCATGACATCTTCCGAGAGTACCTGGATAAATTCCTGATTGTGTACTTGGATGACATTTTGATCTTCTCGGATGATTGGGAGTCTCATGTGAAGCAGGTCAGAACGGTGTTTCAGGTCCTGCGTGCTAATTCTTTGTTTGTGAAGGGATCAAAGTGTCTCTTTGGTGTTCAGAAGGTTTCATTTTTGGGGTTCATCCTTTCCCCTTCTACTATCGAGATGGACCCTGTTAAGGTCCAAGCCATCCATGATTGGACTCAGCCGACAATTCTGAAAAGTCTGCAAAAGTTCCTGGGCTTTGCTAATTTTTATCGTCGCTTCATCTGCAATTTTTCTAGTATTGCTAAACCATTGACCGATTTGACCAAGAAGGGTGCTGATGTGGTCAATTGGTCTTCTGCTGCTGTGGAAGCTTTTCAAGAGTTGAAGCGTCGTTTTTCTTCTGCCCCTGTGTTGTGTCAACCAGATGTTTTGCTTCCATTCCAGGTCGAGGTTGATGCTTCGGAGATTGGAGCAGGGGCTGTTTTGTCGCAGAGAAGTTCTGATTGCTCGGTGATGAAACCATGCGCCTTCTTTTCCAGGAAGTTTTCGCCTGCCGAGCGAAATTATGATGTTGGTAATCGAGAGTTGCTGGCCATGAAGTGGGCATTCGAGGAGTGGCGTCATTGGCTTGAAGGAGCTAAGCATCGCGTGGTGGTCTTGACTGATCATAAGAACTTGACTTATCTCGAGTCTGCCAAGCGGTTGAATCCCAGACAGGCTCGTTGGTCGCTGTTTTTCGCCCGTTTTGACTTTGTGATTTCGTACCTTCCGGGCTCTAAAAATGTGAAGGCGGATGCTCTGTCTAGGAGTTTTGTGCCCGACTCTCCGGGGTTATCTGAGCCGGCGAGTATCCTCAAGGAAGGAGTCATTGTGTCTGCCATCTCCCCTGATTTGCGGAGAGTGTTGCAGAAATTTCAGGCTAATAAACCTGATCGTTGTCCGGCCGAGAAACTGTTCGTCCCTGATAGGTGGACTAGTAAAGTTATCTCTGAACTTCATTGTTCGGTGCTGGCCGGTCATCCAGGAATCTTTGGTACCAGGGAGTTGGTTGCTAGATCCTTCTGGTGGCCATCTCTGTCACGGGATGTGCGTGCTTTTGTGCAGTCCTGTGGAATTTGTGCTAGGGCTAAGCCCTGCTGTTCACGTGCCAGTGGGTTGCTTTTGCCCTTGCCGGTCCCGAAGAGGCCTTGGACACATATTTCGATGGATTTTATTTCTGACCTTCCCGTTTCTCAAAAAATGTCGGTCATTTGGGTGGTCTGTGATCGCTTTTCTAAAATGGTCCATTTGGTGCCCTTGGTTAAATTGCCTTCCTCCTCTGATTTGGTGCCTTTGTTCTTCCAGCATGTGGTTCGTTTACATGGCATTCCTGAGAATATTGTTTCTGACAGAGGTTCCCAGTTTGTCTCGAGGTTCTGGCGAGCCTTTTGTGGTAGGATGGGCATTGACCTATCTTTCTCCTCGGCCTTCCATCCTCAGACTAATGGCCAGACCGAACGAACCAATCAGACCTTGGAAACATATCTGAGATGTTTTGTTTCCGCTGACCAGGATGATTGGGTGTCATTTTTGCCGTTGGCTGAGTTCGCCCTTAATAATCGGGCCAGCTCGGCTACCTTGGTCTCTCCATTTTTCTGCAATTCTGGGTTCCATCCTCGTTTCTCTTCAGGACAGGTTGAGTCTTCGGACTGTCCTGGTGTGGATTCTGTGGTGGACAGGTTGCAGCAGATCTGGACTCAGGTAGTGGACAATTTGACCTTGTCCCAGGAGAAGGCTCAGCTTTTCGCTAATCGCAGACGCCGTGTGGGACCCCGACTTCGTGTTGGGGATTTGGTTTGGTTATCTTCTCGTCATATTCCTATGAAGGTTTCCTCTCCTAAATTTAAACCTCGTGTTATTGGTCCGTATAGGATTTCTGAGATTCTCAATCCGGTGTCTTTTCGTCTGACCCTCCCAGACTCCTTTTCCATACATAATGTATTCCATAGGTCGTTGTTGAGGAGATACGTGGCACCTATGGTTCCATCTGTGGAGCCTCCTGCCCCTGTTTTGGTGGAGGGGGAATTGGAGTATATTGTGGAGAAGATTTTGGATTCTCGTGTCTCTAGACGGAAACTCCAGTATCTGGTCAAATGGAAGGGTTATGCTCAGGAAGATAATTCCTGGGTTTTTGCCTCTGATGTCCATGCCCCAGATCTTGTTCGTGCCTTTCATGTGGCTCATCCTGGTCGGCCTGGGGGTTCTGGTGAGGGTTCGGTGACCCCTCCTCAAGGGGGGGGTACTGTTGTGAATTCTGTGGCTGAGTTCACTTCTGTGGTCACAAGTGGTATTGCAGTCTCTGGGCTTCCTCCCTCAGGTGTTTTGGTGAGCTCGTTGGCTGCCTTGCTATTTAGCTCCACCTGAGTCTGTCTTCCTTGCTCCTTGTCAATGTTCCAGTGTTGGATCTGAGCTACTGCATCTTTCCTTGGGCCTGCTGCTCTGCTAGATAAGTGCTTCTAGTTTGTTTTCTGTTTTTTTCTGTCCAGCTTGCTATTGTCTTTTGCTGGAAGCTCTGAGAAGCAGAGGGGTGCACCGCCGTGCTGTTAGTTCGGCACGGTGGGTCTTTTTGCCCCTTTGCGTGGTTTTCGTTTTAGGGTTTTTTGTTGACTGCATAGTTCTCTTTGCTATCCTCGCTCTGTCTAGAATATCGGGCCTCACTTTGCTGAATCTATTTCATTCCTACGTTTGTCTTTTCATCTTGCTAACAGTCATTATATGTGGGGGGCTGCCTATTCCTTTGGGGTTTTTCTCTGAGGTAAGTCAGGCTTGTATTTCTATCTTCAGGCTAGTCAGCTCCTCAGGCAGTGCCGAGTTGCATAGGTAGTTGTTAGGCGCAATCCACTGCTGCTTATAGTTGTGTGAGGATAGATCAGGTACTGCAGTCTACAGAGATTCCACGTCTCAGAGCTCGTCCTATTGTTTTTGGTTATTGCCAGATCTCTGTATGTGCTCTGATTACTGCACGCTGTGTTGCCTGATTGCCAGCCATAACAGGTATTTCTCTGAGGCAAGGTAGGCTTATTTTCTATCTTCTGGCTAGCTAGTTTCTCAGGCTGTGCCGAGTTGCATAGGGAGCGTTAGGCGCAATCCACGGCTGCCTCTAGTGTGGTTGGAGAGGATTAGGGATTGCGGTCAGCAGAGTTTCCACGTCTCAGAGCTCGTTCTTTGTTTTTGGGTTATTGTCAGCTCACTGTATGTGCTCTGGCTTCTATGTCCATTGTGGTACTGAATTACCTTATCATAACAGTGCGGCCTTGTTTTTAACTTTTTAGTTTGTTGTATACATTGATGTGGTTTTTTTTTCTGTTATTGTCATCTGATGTAATATAATTTAATAAACTAGTATTGATTTTCCACCACATTACGCTTGGACTTTATGGTCAACTCTTCTTCGTTTTTTCCAAGTTCATGCTAGGAATACAGTAGTTAAAGAGAACCTGTCAGCATGATTTTGCAATGTAAACTAAAGACATGGCTGTACGGATGCTGTAATGCTGATTAAATTGATACATTTTGTGAAGAAATCCACTTTGTGGTTCCTCTTTAATCACCATTGAAAGTTTTCTGCTAATTAGATTTCAGTGCACAGGGGCCGGCCTGTAAATGGGGTCTTCTCCTTGTCTGTGATTTCTTGGCCCCTCCACCTTCCTCTGGTCTGTGAATGACAAGTCACTACTGAGATTTCAGACAGTGGAGGCAGATCGTTCAAAGGCAGTAAAGGAGCCGGAGAATCACATCCAGTTAGGAGAAGACCCGGTATACAGTCCGGCCTCTGTGTACCAAAATGTAATTAGCAAAAAACTTCAAATGGTGATTGAAGAAGAACCATAAAGTTGATTTCTTTACCAAAGGTCTTAATGCAAATCAGAATTACAGCCCTATTACAGCCTTGTCTATACTTTAGAATATAAAATCGTACAGACATTTTGTCTTTGATACTATAATCCTGAAAGGACTGCACAATATGCATTAGTACACATTCCTTCTTTGATGGAGTAACATTTGTTAATATTGGAATAATTTGAATATATTGAAACCAAAACTGAGAATATCATAGAATGTTAAACCCTTTCTGCCATCGGACGGAATAGTACGATAGATGGCAGAACCCCGGTTTTGATGCGGGCTCCGGCGGTGAGCCTGCATCAAAGCCGGGACATGTCAGCTGTTTTGAACAGCTGACATGTACCCACAATAGGCGCAGTCGGAATCGCGATCCTCCCACACCTAATAACTAGTTAAATGCCACTGTCAAACTCGGGGGGCTGAAAGCCCCAAATACGCGAAACGCACGTCGAGGCTATCGGTAGGACATTCCACACTGGGAGTCTGCTCATATGGGTAAGCATTAGGCATGGTTTAGGGATACACTCTTACTGTGGAACTTTATCTGGGCAGGTTGCAATATGGGTGGGTGCTGTTATGGAAGGGTTTATCCCTATTTTAGGGTCACGTGTTCTAATTAACCCTTCTGTCTGGTGCCTCCATCCAGCATATGTGCACACACTTTTTTGCACTTTCTCCCAGCTTTATATTATTTAGTATTTACTCTATACGGTGTTATTGTTGCGCCTGTACTTTGTTATGTGCGCATTCCAGTGTGAATGTCCTTTATTGTCATACACCTTATCCTCAAATATGTGTTTTACCTTTTTGTATATATTTTTTGTGCAATAAAGTTTATTGATTTTATATATAAAATCGATTATGTCACATTTATCTGATATGAGGCAGTATGCTCTTTGGAATTTATAGGTTTGTACCCTGTAGTATTCCTGGTATTTTTTTGCATTGGTCTTTATGGGAGACATAAAACAGTAATAAATTATTTTAGTATCGGTGTACACCAGGGGTGTCAAACTGCATTCCTCGAGGGCTGCAAACAGGTCATGTTTTCAGGATTTCCTTGTACTGCACAGGTGATAATTTAATCACCTACACACATAATGATTGCAGCACCTTGTGCAATGCTAAGGAAATCTTGAAAACACGCATGGTTTGCGGCCCTCGAGGAATGCAGTTTGACACCCCTGGTGTACACATAGAAAGCTATGCAGCCGCTTCTAGAAAAAAAATACAGAAAAAAGTAAAATTCACCTTTATCTGATGCAAAATTATTTTAATGCACCCTCAGCAGGGCTAGAACAATTATTATTCAGCTATGGTATATCTTAAGTGATTGCAGATAAGCATCAAGGGGGTTATTTATTAAGACTTGCACTTCAAGTTCCAGTCTTAAATTGAAAAGGGCTAAAGTAACTTGCCAAACTTATTGAAGTGCATGCACATTAATACATTTAGTGCAAATTGATCTGCCATAGTAGTTTTGTGCTATAATTTATGCCATTTTGTAGCATAAATAATATCAAAGATGTCATTTTTTTACCCAACACTGAATACTTTTCTTGTTACATTTACAAAGCAGAGAGAGAAAAGTCGTAGATTTTGGCAACTGACTTTTTTGATACCAATAAAATGTAAAGACTTCAAAAAAAAATACCTGTCAATTTATTCAGAAATATAAGAAATACTGAAACATATGATTTTTTTTCATACAAAAGCCTATCAAAACAGAAAATGCTTTAATCTCGGAGATAACATTTGTAACACAGAGCACAGACATTAACAGTAAACTACAATCCAGATATTATCCTGTTTCGAGAGGATAAGCATGGGTCTTAATGGCCGCCTTGCAAAGATCATCCCTCACTTGACACTATATACGGCGGGGAATGGTCACGGCAATATTAAACATAAGCTGACGTTACCCTATACCACCTTAATTAGGTGGTAAATTATTGGTTTTGTAAATTGGGCTTTGACTGTGATATTCGTTAAGTTCGCTATTATTCAGTGCACTGTAAATAGAGCAACAATTTGATAATGGCTCTCAAGGCTTTAGGCACAGACTTAAAGCATTAAGGGATAATGTAAGACTTAATAGATTAGCCTATGCCATGATCATTTAGTGTCCTAGAAATTATTATTAGTGGTAGAATTTATTTTTGGCTGACGATGCAGAATTGTGTTAGAATCTGACCTCTTTTTCAATAAAATAGGCAGATGAAAGAATGCTTGGCATAACATAACATGATATTCCCGTATTTTAACTTTCCATAGGACGGCAGGTGAACTTACTACATTACCTTAACTCTGCTCCAAATGTAAATTGCACAAGAGCTACAATAGGAAATATGAGCTCATTTTCTTAAATCAACCAAAGAGAGGCTTTCAGAAAATACGACAAAATATCAGATAGCGTGCATTTTCCACATCTTGAAAGACACGACTTCAGTTTGAATTTTACAAAACCATTAACATCCACTTATCATTTAATTTAAAGTATTTCTTTCATGTTCCCTTGTTCCTGCATTTCCCATAGTGTGATCAAATAAACATTTTTATAATAAGCATACATTCTATAAAAATCCGAAACTGGGAAAAATTCATAAATAGCTTTCTTTTAAAAAAAAAAATAAATGAATAAATATATCACTTAACTGCAATATATTATTTATCTGTAATATACTATCACTGTGGGATTTTAAAGGATGAAAGCCACCTCTTTTTACTTACTCACATGGTTGTTGCTTCATCTACAAAAGATGCTAGCTCAGCAGGCGCTAAGCTCCAGAATTAAGATTGGCTACTTGGTCAGAAAAGGCAAAAACCAAGAGTATTTGTAATATATTTATAAGAAATACTTTGATATTTAATTTAGTTTGTTATTAAGAATCCGGCAGTTAATAGGAAACTGTCAAGAAGCTGATGTTCATAGATTCATAAGGCAATAACCACATAAGGCTAGGGTCACATTGCGTTAGCAGCAGCCCATTCAGCACATACGTTAACGGGCTGCTGCTAGCGCAAGTGTCTGCACTACATCACGCTAGCGCAGATGGAGCTTCTGCTAGCTCCAACTGCGCTAGCAGTGACGGACCCGGAAACGGTGCAGCCCACGTCTCGGGTCCGTCACTCAATGACGGCGCATCACTAGCGCACGCCATTCTGGGCATGCACTAGGCGATGTGTCCGACATTGCATTCAGTGGCGGAATTAACGGAGTACGTTACACCACGTTATGCCGCGGTGTAACGTACTCCGTTTAACGTTGCCCCTGAACGCAATGTGAACCTAGCCTAAGCATCACAGGCCATATCACAATCAGGAGCCTCAATCCCAGGTTCCATTTTATTTGATGGTAAAAACAGTGCTGAATACAAATTTCCTCTTCACAATGGCAAACGTCGTGGCGGAACCCGATAGACTCCATTATAAGATAGTAAAAACAATGAAAATGGCACTCCTGGGTAGATACAAATAAAATGGTAATTTTTTTTTGAAAAGCAATCCACTGCATAAATTGATAATGTTTTGGTGTGAAATCCAACCTTCATCAGATACTAGAATATACTCAGTCGGAAACACATCACACAGCATAGACATTGAACGGCCCTTGTTCACGCTACTCTGTATATTCTTGCCCTCACTCCAGCATATTTAGGCCGTAACTCAACACCGTTATCCCAAATCTTACCGCAAGCAACATTAAGTCTCTTATATTCCGCAATCTGGTGAGTTATTCCGATTAATATTTGAATCTATTTTCAATCCTTGAATTCTTAGACGTTTCAGGCAAATCTGGTTCTGCGCTATACACCTTTTTTATTTTCCGGATGTGGTCCACATGTTCTGTAACTATGATAATACTTATTCCATGATCCATTATTCCTTATGGGATTTTATGCCCCACCATATTCATGAACAAGCTGCAATAATACCTATTCAATGATCTATCATTCCTTACGGTAATTTATACCGCACCATGAAATTATATAAATATATATTGTCTCTATTGAATACTCCACTGAGTTTCACTGTGTAATTTCATGTAGAAATATTGGAATTTGTTCCAGTTTTCTACCGCACCAGAAAGTTAATTGGACAGTTGATTCCTATATATTTTTGCATTTTGTACATACCCTATGTATACTTATTCTTGTAATAATTTTATGTTCAGATTTTTAAATATTATCAATTTATACAATGGAAAACTTTTCCAAAATAAAAAAGCTCTCTTATTTGCATCTACCCTGGAGTGTTCCTTGTTTTTATTACATTTGGAGTGGAATCCTACTTGAGCATCCACTTACTAGGAGTGTTGTGTACCGTTACGTTACCATTATAAGATACATGCAGAGCATTGAGACTTATTTTACAAAAGGGAAGACATAACACAGATCTTTCGTTTTAGTTAATGTCTCTGTTTAAAAGTGACGTCACCGCTGTGCTCTGCTTTACGGCCGGTGCTGACACAGTCAGTGCAGGGAAGCTGACGGCGGGGGACGTGACAGACATCGGAATGTGAGTATGTAGTGGTTTTTTTTTTAACTTTTACAATGGTAACCAGGGTAAATATCGGGTTACTAAGCGCGGCCCTGCACTTAGTAACCCGATGTTTCAACGATGCCGAAGTCGTTCACCTGATCGTTGGTCGCTGGAGAGAGCTGTCTGTGTGACAGCTCCCCAGCGACCACACAACGACTTACCAACGATCACGGCCAGGTCGTATCGCTAGTCGTGATCATTGGTAAATCGTTTAGTGTAATGGTACCTTTAAGCTCCTGAGTCCTCTATGAAAAAACTACAGCCAGCTATCTCTGGCAGCTTATCTCTTAGAAAACAATGGGATCAGTCTAAAATCAGACATGCAGATCCTTGACTCGGAGCATCTGTTGGATAACCCCATACATATTAAACTGTAAGCCAAATCCATCAATATCAGCCATCATTAGCCTAATATGTATGGGGGTCTAAAATCAGAGTAATAACTAAAATCATATTAACCCCTTCCCGACCCATGACGCCACGTAGGCGTCATGAAAGTCGGTGCCATTCCGACCCATGACGCCTATGCGGCGTCATGGAAAGATCGCGTCCCTGCAGATCGGGTGAAAGGGTTAACTCCCATTTCACCCGATCTGCAGGGACAGGGGGAGTGGTAGTTTAGCCCAGGGGGGGTGGCTTCACCCCCTCGTGGCTACGATCGCTCTGATTGGCTGTTGAAAGTGAAACTGCCAATCAGAGCGATTTGTAATATTTCACCCATTATAACGGGTGAAATATTACAATCCAGCCATGGCCGATGCTGAAATATCATCGGCCATGGCTGGAAATACTAGTGTGCCCCCACCCCACCCCTCCGATCGCCCCCCCAGCCCTCCGATCTGGCCGGTACACTGCTCCGGCTCCCCTCCGTCCAGTGCTCCGCTCCCCCCCGTGCTCGTGTCCGCTCCCCCCGTGCTCCAATCACCCCCCCCGTGCTCCAATCACCCCCCCTGCACTCCGATCCACCCCCCCCGTGCTCCGTTCCACCCCCCGTGCTCCATTCCAGCCCCCCCGTGCTCCGTTCCACGCCCCCCGCGCTCCGTTCCACCCCTCCCGCGCTCCGATTCCCCCCCCCGTGCTCCGATCCCCTCCCCCGTGGTCCCCCCCCACCCTATCATACTTACCGATCCAGCCGTGGTCCCGTCCGTCTTCTCCCGGGCGCCGCCATCTTCCAAAATGGCGGGCGCATGCGCAGTGCGCCCGCCGAATCTGCCGGCCGGCAGATTCGTTCCAAAGTGCATTTTGATCACTGAGATATAATCTATCTCAGTGATCAAAATAAAAAAAATAATAAATGACCCCCCCCCCCCCCCCTTTGTCACCCCCATAGGTAGGGACAATAAAAAAATAAAGAAATTTTTTTTTTTCCACTAATGTTAGAATAGGGTTAGGGTTAGGGTTAGGGGTAGGGCTAGGGTTAGGGGTAGGGTTAGGGTTAGGGGTAGGGGTAGGGTTAGGGTTAGGGGTAGGGTTAGGGCTAGGGTTAGGGGTAGGGTTAGGGTTAGGGGTAGGGGTAGGGTTAGGGGTAGGGTTAGGGTTAGGGTTTCGGTATGTGCACACGTATTCTGGTCCTCTGCGGATTTTTCCGCTGCGGATTTGATAAATCCGCAGTGCTAAACCGCTGCGGATTTATGGCGGATTTACCGCGTTTTTTTCTGCGCATTTCACTGCGGTTTTACAATTGCGATTTTCTATTGGAGCAGTTGTAAAACCGCTGCGGAATCCGCACAAAGAAGTGACATGCTGCGGAATGTAAACCGCTGCGTTTCCGTGCAGTTTTTCTGCAGCATGTGTACAGCGATTTTTGTTTCCCATAGGTTTACATTGAACTGTACACTCATGGGAAACTGCTGCGGATCCGCAGCGTGTGCACATACCTTTAGAATTAGGCTATGTGCACACGGTGCGGATTTGGCTGCGGATCCGCAGCAGTGTTCCATCAGGTTTACAGTACCATGTAAACATATGGAAAGCCAAATCCGCTGTGCCCATGGTGCGGAAAATACCGCGCGGGAACGCTGCGTTGTATTTTCCGCAGCATGTCAATTCTTTGTGCGGATTCCGCAGCGTTTTACACCTGTTCCTCAATAGGAATCCGCAGGTGAAATCCGCACAAAAAACACTGGAAATCCGCGGAAAATCCGCAGGTAAAACGCAGTGCCTTTTACCCGCAGATTTTTCAAAAATGGTGCGGAAATATCTCACACGAATCCGCAACGTGGGCACATAGCCTTAGGGTTAGGGTTGGAATTAGGGTTGTGGTTAGGGTTAGGGGTGTGTTGGGGTTAGTGTTGGGGTTAGGGGTGTGTTGGGGTTAGGGTTGTGATTAGGATTATGGCTACAGTTGGGATTAGTGTTAGGGGTGTGTTGGGGTTAGTGTTGGAGGTAGAATTGAGGGGTTACCACTGTTTAGGCACATCAGGGGTCTCCAAACGCAACATGGCGCCACCATTGATTCCAGCCAATCTCGTATTCAAAAAGTCAAATGGTGCTCCCTCACTTCCGAGCCCTGACGTGTGCCCAAACAGTGGTTTACCCCCACATATGGGGTACCAGCATACTCAGGACAAACTGCGCAACAATTACTGGGGTCCAATTTCTCCTGTTACCCTTGTGAATCTAAAAAAATGCTTGCTAAAACATAATTTTTGAGGATAGAAAAATGATTTTTTATTTTCACGGCTCTGCGTTGTAAACGTCTGTGAAGCACTTGGGGGTTCAAAGTGCTCACCACATATCTAGATAAGTTCCTTGGGGGGTCTAGTTTCTAAAATGGGGTCACTTGTGGGGGGTTTCTACTGTTTAGGCACACCAGGGGCTCTGCAAACGCAACGTGACACCCGCAGACCATTCCATCAAAGTCTGCATTTCAAAAGTCACTACTTCCCTTCTGAGCCCCGACGTGTGCCCAAACAGTGGTTTACCCCCACATATGGGGTATCAGCGTACTCAGGAGAAACTGGACAACAACTTTTGGGGTCCAATTTCTCCTGTAACCCTTGGGAAAATAAAAAATTCTGGGCTAAATAATTATTTTTGAGGAAAGAAAACGTATTTATTATTTTCACGGCTCTGCATTATAAACTTCTATGAAGCACTTGGGGGTTCAAAGTGCTCACCACACATCTAGATAAGTTCCTTTCAGGGTCTAGTTTCCAAAATGGGGTCACTTGTGGGGGGTTTCTACTGTTTAGGCACATCAGGGGCTCTGCAAACGCAACGTGACGCCCGCAGAGCATTCCATCAAAGTCTGCATTTCAAAACGTCACTACTTCAATTCCAAGCCCCGGCATGTGCCCAAACAGTAGTTTACCCCCACATATGGGGTATCACCGTACTCAGGAGAAACTGGACAACAAATATTGGGGTCAAATTTCTCCTGTTACCCTTGGGAAAATTAAAAAATTCTGGGCTAAATAATTATTTTTGAGGAAAGAAAACGTATTTATTATTTTCACGGCTCTGCATTATAAACTTCTATGAAGCACTTGGGGGTTCAAAGTGCTCACCACACATCTAGATAAGTTCCTTTGGGGGTCTAGTTTCCAAAATGGGGTCACTTGTGGGGGGTTTCTACTGTTAAGCCACATCAGGGGCTCTGCAAACGCAACGTGACGCCCACAGAGCATTCCATCAAAGTCTGCATTTCAAAACGTCACTACTTCACTTCCGAGCCCCGGCATGTGCCCAAACAGTGATTTACCCCCACATATGGGGTATCAGCGTACTCAGGAGAAACTGGACAACAACTTTTGGGGTCAAATTTCTCCTGTTACCCTTGGGAAAATAAAAAATTGCAGGCTAAAAGATCATTTTTGAGAAAATAATTTTTTTTTTTATTTTCATGGCTCTGCGTTATAAACTTCTGTGAAGCACTTGGGGGTTCAAAGTCCTCACCACACATCTAGATTAGTTCCTTTGGGGGTCTAGTTTCTAAAATGGTGTCATTTCTGGGGGATCTCCAATGTTTAGGCACACAGGGGCTCTCCAAACGTGACATGGTGTCCGCTAATGATTGGAGCTAATTTTCCATTTAAAAAGCCAAATGGCGTGCCATCCCTTCCGAGCCCTGCTGTGCGCCCAAACAGTGGTTTACCCCCACATATGGGGTATCAGCGTACTCAGGACAAACTGGACAACAATATTTGGGGTCCAATTTCTCCTATTATCCTTGGCAAAATAGGAAATTCCAGGCTAAAAAATCATTTTTGAGGAAAGAAAAATTATTTTTTATTTTCATGGCTCTGCGTTATAAACTTCTGTGAAGCACCTGGGGGTTTAAAGTGCTCAATATGCATCTAGATAAGTTCCTTGGGGGGTCTAGTTTCCAAAATGGGGTCACTTGTGCGGGAGCTCCAATGTTTAGGCACACAGGGGCTCTCCAAACGCGACATGGTGTCCGCTAACAATTGGAGCTAATTTTCCATTCAAAAAGTCAAATGGCGCGCCTTCTCTTCCGAGCCCTGCCGAGTGCCCAAACAGTGGTTTACCCCCACATATGAGGTATCGGCGTACTCGGGAGAAATTGCCCAACAAATTTTATGATCCATTTTATCCTACTGCCCATGTGAAAATGAAAAAACTGAGGCGAAAAGAATTTTTTTGTGAAAAAAAATTACTTTTTCATTTTTACAGATCAATTTGTGAAGCACCTGAGGGTTTAAAGTGCTCACTAGGCATCTAAATTAGTTCCTTGGGGGGTCTAGTTTCCAAAATGGGGTCACTTGTGGGGGAGCGCCAATGTTTAGGCACACAGGAGCTATCCAAACGCGACATGGTGTCCGCTAACGATGGAAATAATTTTTCATTCAAAAAGTCAAATGGCGCTCCTTCCCTTCCGAGCCTTACCATGTGCCCAAACAGTGGTTTACCTCCACATGTGAGGTATTGGTGTACTCAGGAGAAATTGCCCAACACATTTTAGGATCCATTTTATCCTGTTGCCCATGTGAAAATGAAAAAATTGAGGCTAAAAGAATTTTTTTGTGAAAAAAAAGTACTTTTTCTTTTTTACGGATCAATTTGTGAAGCACCTGGGGGTTCAAAGTGCTCACTATGCATCTAGATAAGTTCCTTGGGGCGTCTAGTTTCCAAAATGGGGTCACTTGTGGGGGAGCTCCAATTTTTAGGCACACGGGGGCTCTCCAAACGTGACATGGTGTCCGCTAAAGAGTGGAGCCAATTTTTGATTCAAAAAGTCAAATGGCGCTCCTTCCCTTCCAAGCCCTGCCGTGCGCCAAAACAGTGGTTTACCCCCACATATGAGGTATCAGCGTACTCAGGACAAATTGGACAACAACTTTCGTGGTTCAGTTTCTCCTTTTACCATTGGGAAAATAAAAAAATTGTTGCTAAAAGATAATTTTTGTGACTAAAAAGTTAAATGTTCATTTTTTCCTTCCATGTTGCTTCTGCTGCTGTGAAGCACCTGAAGGGTTAATAAACTTCTTGAATGTGGTTTTGAGTACCTTGAGGGGTGCAGTTTTTAGAATGGTGTCACTTTTGGGTATTTTCAGCCATATAGACCCCTCAAACTGACTTCAAATGTGAGGTGGTCCCTAAAAAAAATGGTTTTGTAAATTTCGTTGTAAAAATGACAAATCGCTGGTCGAATTTTAACCCTTATAACTTCCTAACAAAAAAAAATTTTGTTTCCAAAATTGTGCTGATGTAAAGTAAACATGTGGGAAATGTTATTTATTAACTATTTTGTGTCACATATCTCTCTGGTTTAACAGAATAAAAATTCAAAATGTGAAAATTGCGAAATTTTCAAAATTTTCGCCAAATTTCCGTGTTTATCACAAATAAATGCAGAATTTATTGACCTAAATTTACCACTAACATGAAGCCCAATATGTCACGAAAAAACAATCTCAGAACCGCTAGGATCCGTTGAAGCGTTCCTGAGTTATTACCTCATAAAGGGACACTGGTCAGAATTGCAAAAAACGGCAAGGTCTTTAAGGTCAAAATAGGCTGGGTCTTGAAGGGGTTAAAATCATTTCATTTTCAAGCAAGAGATTGTATTTATTTGTCTCTTTGTAATGGTTTCTGAGGAATGATGGAGCATCGCTGTAAGGGGATTTTCAGAACTAACTTTTCCTTCATAAACAAAAAATAAAAAAGCATTGTTCATAATTGACAGCTTATCTACAGTCGATCATGGGCTGAACATTTTTGTATGATCCCTCCTAGCATGTCAAGTCAATGTGGGGATTTAAGGAGTGACTACACAAGTAGGAGCCAGTCGTGGCACGTGGGCAACCAAAGGCGGGAATATATTGTTTTGAGCTGTAAAATGTACATGCCATTATGAAAAAAATATGAGCCACAAATATTAAGGCATGGGAAAAAGCACACAAAAGACTTCAATTACTTAGAAACAGGTTTTTTTCTTGAAACTTTTTAATTGTACTAAAAAACAGATATTCTTAAAATGGAAGTGGTTTCGTATAGAGCCACTGAGCCTGCTTTCCTCCTCCGATCACATAAGCTTAGTTGGGTGCTGCAAATCTGCCTATATCATTCTAGGATTCTCCGGTCATTATTGATCAGCTGACACAATATCAATGTGTGACCGGAGACACAAGTGCTTCACCGGAAATTATGTTATCAATACAGAATCATGATTGAGCAGGTTGGGAAATGGAGAAGATGATCATCAACCCCAATTAGACACAGGCCATGCTCTAAAGGCTTCATTATGTTGCACTAGAGTCTACTGTACATTGACCTGGTCTTTCAGTCTACTTCTTAATTGACTGATCTTGTGAGGACTAAAATTTACTTTAATGTGTGAAATCGAAATGTACACTATACTATGCAAATAAATGATGTGTATACATACAGTATAAATTGATACATCCACACAAAGCACCAAATTGCCACAGGGAAACTCTGCTGTCTAGAACAAGTTATAGAATTCACCTTTCATCTCCTGAGATTCAGTAGGCAAATGGAATAATGTATTTTGATTTATTATTTTAGTGTAGTAATCTTGGATGTGAACAAATATTGTACACATAATTTATCTGTATTAATTGGTCTCATGTATGAAAATTGTTTCTGAAAAAGAAGAAACATAACTGACCAAAGCTGGTCTTCTCATGCCACTCATCTTCAGAAAAGGCATAGTAAGGAAGGACTCATCTGTAAATCTATATGGTCTACTATAACCAATGATCAATGATTATCATCATATTTTATCTCAACTATTGTAACTGACCATAAAAATGACTAAAGAAAACCAATTCCCTAAATATCACTTTTTATTGACACAATTTTCATTTTAGGCATGAAGTTTTTGCTCATAAGCCCATATTACTCTTGCCTATTCTTCATCACTGCCTTGTAAATCTATCATTTGGACATAAGTTGAACTCCATTATGATCTGTATTTTGCCTGCAAATCAGCAGATACAAGCTAAATTACATTTCCAAATCCATTTTCAATATAAAGGAGTATTTCCTTCTGGGTCCACACAGGTTGACATACCCATGTTTACATATGCCTTGCATGCACCTTGCTTATAAATGCTTCCTTTGACGGTATGTGAAAGTCTATTCCTAGGGATTGATTTGTTTGATTAGTGCCACATTCGATTTATGTACTTGTCCAGGACTTAGCTGTTAGACCGTTGTGACATTTATACATTTCAAGGGTCAATGTTTTAAATAGGACTATGTCCACTGCTATATAGTTAGAATGATGTCTCCTACCATTATTGCTCTGCATTACACTCCAGAATCATATGTATTGATTTTTTAGTACATTTATGAATTGATAAATATTGACCAGAAGGACTATGCCCACTGTTATCTATCTAGTAGTACATTTTGTAGTTCTGCACAAAGCACTTTATCTGTGTGCCCTGGAGTGATACATATTTTTTTTCTTTTGAAGTGGTCTTATTAATCATTAACCCCTCACAAATGCAGCAATGTCTATTTATATGCAGTGGCACAGTCTTGGCTTTGCACAACCTTTAACTAACATTATTGTAATTTCAGTACTGCACATTTATTAAGATCTAATTTCTATATGTATTACTCTACATCTTGGATCATGTGACATTTCTTCAATTATCTCTATGCAATGGGTGGTACTAAGCAGTTAATTATATTGCTTCATATCATTAAATAGGATATCCATTACTTTTACATTGAAAGCCTACTCTTAGGATAGGTCATCAATGTGTCCGGCAACTGGCACCCCCACCCATCAGCTGTTATCAGTGGCAGAGATCACCAACCGGAAGTACTTCCTTGCGGAGCTGGCTGTCTACTTGACATCCGCCTCCTATTGATTTCTATAGGGGACAGATGTGTAGCACCCTGCGGAGGTCACTACAGGTAGACAGACAGCTCCAAAGGTACTTCCGGTTGGTGGCTACCAATAACAGCTGATGGTAGCCGCCACAGTTGGCGGTGGTGCAGGTGTCGGAACCCAACTGATAACACTTTGATGACCTGTCCTAAGGAGAGGATATCACTACTTTTACATTGGGCAATGTCTTTAACCCCTTTCTGTCCTCGGACGGAATAGTACATCAGAGGACAGAACCCCCACTTTGATGCGGGCTCCGGCGGTGAGCCTGCATCAAAGCCAGGACATGTCAGCTGCTATGTACAGCTGACATGTGCCCACAATAGCGGCGGGTGGAATCCCAATCCACCCGCCGCTATTAACTAGTTGAATGCCACTGTCAAACTGACAGCAGCATTTAATTAGCACTTTCAGCCTTCGGGACGGAAATACTTGTATCGCTGACCCCCGTCACGTGATCGGGGGTGAGCGATGCGTCAGCATGACAACCAGAGGTCTCCTGAAGACCTTTATGGTTGTTGATGCCAGATTGCTGTGAGCGCCACCTTGTGGTTGGCGTGTCATAGCAATGCTGTAATTCAGCTACATAGGAGCGATCTGAGCATCGCTCCTATGTAGCAGAGCCGATCAGGCTATGCCAGCTTCTAGCCTTCCATGGAGACTATTGAATTATGGCAACAGTAAAAAAAAAAGTTTTAAAAAGATACGAAAAAAATAAAAAAATATATAAAAGTTCAAATCACCCTCCTTTCACCCCATTCAAAATAAAACAATAAAAAAAAAAATCAAATATACACATATTTGGTATCGCCACATGCAGAATCGCCAGATCTATCAATTAAAAAAAGGATTAACCTGATCGCTAAACGGCATAGTGTGAAAAAAATTCAAAACGCCAGAATTAAGTTTTTTTGGTCGCTGCGGCATTGCAGTAAAATGCAATAACGAGCAATCAAAAGAACGTATCTGCACCAAAATGGTATCATTGAAAATATTAGCTCGGCCCGCAAAAAAAATAAGCCCTCACTCAACCCCAGATCATGAAAAATGGAGATGCTACGGGTAACGGAAAATTGCACATTGTTTTTTTTTTTTACCAAAGTTTGGAATTTTTTTTCCTCTTTAGATAAAAAATAACCTAGACATATTTGGTGTCTATGAACTCATAATGACCTTGAGAATCATAATGGCAGGTGAATTTTAGCATTTAATGAACCTAGCAAAAAATCCAAACAAAAAACAAGTGCGGGATTGCACTTTTTTTGCTATTTCACCGCACTTGGAATTTTTTCCCTATTTTCTAGTACACGACATGCTAAAACCAGTGATGTCGTTAAAAAGTGCTACTCATCCTGCAAAAATTAAGCCCTCCTATGGCCATATTGACGGAAAAATAAAAAAAAGTTATGGTTCTGGGAAGAAGCGGAGCGAAAAACGAAAACGCAAAACCGAAAAAAGCTGCGGTCATTAAGGGGTTAAAATATTTATTTATAACAGATTGTAAGATATCCTGTGTGGCCACTGTTTGACGTTTTCTCTTTTTTTTTTATACTGTTTTGTATATATATTTTAATAAATCATGCAATCAATAAAGATTGAATATTTCACATTGGCGGGGCAGCTTGTAGGATGTAGAGTTTATTTAGGTGTGCTTTTCATATATTGGATCGTTCATAAGTATTTTCGTTATAAAGGAACAGATACAAAGAACATTTATATAAATAAAATGGTTCTTTATTCCTGTTCAGCATACAACACGTGATAATGTAATGCATCAACATTTCTCTACAAAATAGGATATTGTCCAAAAGAATGGTAACATGTGGTGAAAAAAATCCTAATATGTGGTCATTATCCAATAGCAAAAACAGCCTCCAATGATCCTGAAATCAATCCAGGGTCAGAATGTCCAGACATTAACAGATTATATGAATCCATATATCGACAAAACATTATCGACCGCTGGATCATTTCCAGATTATAACTGTAAAGCAAGTGAAAGATCCTGGTCATCAACCCTCTCCTGTCCACACACAAAATTAGACAAATCTAAATTATTACTCACATTTTCCTCTTTTGTGGAGTCAGATGCAATATTGTATGTGAGTGTTATGTGCTTGTTGTGTAGAGGTATAAAAAGCCCGATGAATTTACTGATTAAAATGGATCAAGTCGCCAGGTCTCCGGTTACATGAGAACCCATCTAGCTTGGTTTATTGAACGACGTGTTAGTGAACAATACATAATGTGCTGAGATAGATAACACATTTCAGTGTAATGTAATAAGGTGCAATTTGCAAATTTATAGTGATTTGCTTTAACAGCAGAAGAGCGGATCTCATTTGCATCTTTACTCTTTTACATAAATTCTTATTTTGCCACCGTAAAAGAGATGAAAATACACAAATTCACACATTTTCATGCCTGTCGAATCCCATAAACACAACAATGAAAGACCCTAATTAGCTACCACATAGTCATTATTTCCATGTTCTTTAAAGGGAACCTGTCACCCCGAAAATCGCGGGTGAGGTAATCCCACCGGCATCAGGGGCTTATCTGCAGCATTCTATAATGCTGTAGATAAGCCCCCGATGTTACCTGAAAAAGGAGAAAAAGACGTTAGATTATACTCACCCAGGGGCGGTCCCGCTGCTGGTCTGGTCAGATGGGCGTCTCCGGTCCGCTGCGGCGCCTCCTATCTTCTTTCCATGACGTCCTCTTCTGATCTTCGGCCACGGCTCCGGCGCAGGCGTACTTTGCTCTGCCCTGTTGAGGGCAGACAAAGTACTGCAGTGCGCAGGCGCCGAGCCTCTGACCTTTCCGGCGCCTGCGCACTGCTGTACTATCCTCTGCCCTCAACAGGGCAGAGCAAAGTACGCCTGCGCCGGAGCCGTGGCCGAAGATCAGAAGAGGACGTCATGGAAAGAAGATAGGAGGCGCCGCAGCGGACCGGAGACGCCCATCTGACCAGACCAGCAGCGGGACCGCCCCTGGGTGAGTATAATCTAACGTCTTTTTCTCCTTTTTCAGGTAACATCGGGGGCTTATCTACAGCATTATAGAATGCTGCAGATAAGCCCCTGATGCCGGTGGGATTACTTCACCCCCGATTTTCGGGGTGACAGGTTCCCTTTAACTTTCCATTTATATTTATATTTTTACTTTACATCATCTTTCACACCTTTCTCATATTATGCTCGGAATCCTATTTATAATCCCTGTGATACACTATATACAGTTAGGTACACCGGAAAAAACCTTAAATGTTGTAACATAAGTAAGAGGGGGTTTCCCAAAAATAAAGTTATTCCCTATCCACAGTATAAGACATCATTCTAAATAAGGACCTCTAGCGATACTGACATAGGGGCTTTGGGACCCAGAGAATGAGGCACTTCTGCTTCTTCCTAATTGGAACAGAGGTGTGCATTTGTGGCTTCCACTAAATTAACTGGATACTGGAGCACTGTGCTCCACATTCCAACAGACACTGAATGGTTAAGGCTATATTCACACTTAGCGGTTTTTACCGCGGAACCGCCGCGATTTTGATGCTGCGGGTCCGCAGCAGTTTCCATAGCGTTTACAGTAACATGTAAACCCTATGGAAACCGCAAACCGCTGTGCACATGCTGCGGGAAAAACCGCGCGGGAACGCAGCGGTTTACAACCCGCAGCATGTCACTTCTTTGTGCAGAATCGCTGCGATTCTGCACCCATAGGAATACATTGAACCGCTTACTTCCCGCATGGGGCTGTGCCCATGTTGCGGGAAGTAAGCGGATAATGTGCGGGTGGTACCCGGGGTGGAGGAGAGGAGACTCTCCTCCAGGCCCTGGGAACCATATTTGGGGTTAAAAAATAAAAAATCTGGTTATACTCACCCTCTGATGTCCGGAGCTCCTGGGCGCAGCACGCGGCCGTCCGGTCAGAGTTGCTGTGCGACCAGGACCTGCGGTGACGTCGCGGTCACATGACCGTGACGTCACGAAGGGTCCTTCTCCCACAGCATCTTAGGAACCGGACCGCCGAGTGCAGCGCCCAGGAGATCCGGACATCAGAGGGTGAGTATAACCAATTTTTATTATTTTTAACATTACTATTGATGCTGCATATTGCTGCATATGCAGCATCAATAGTATAGGCGGAAACCCGCAGCGGAAAACGCGGAACAAACCGCGATAAATCTGCAGGGAGAACCGCAGTTGTTTTGCCCTGCAGATTTATCAAATCCGCTGCGGGAGAACCCGCAGGGACCCGACGCAAGGTGTGAACATAGCCTAAGAAGCAGCAGAGGAGTACCGTCTCTCTACTGAAAATAGGGCTACCAATTTGGTATTGCTGAAGGTCCCAGCTGCCAAACTTCAAGCAATCAGTGATATAGCTCTAATCCTATGGAAAGGGGATAATTTGCTTGTTTTGGGAAAACCCTTCGAAGGGAATCTGTCACCTAATTTTTCACATATAAGATGCAGCCACTGCCGTTAAGGGCTTATCTACAGCATTCTGTAATGCTGTAGATAAGCCCCCGATGTAACCTGAAAGATAAGATTAACAAGTTAGATTATACTCGCCCAGGGACGGTCCGGGTCTGATGGGGGTCGCAGGTCTGGGTCTGGTGCCGCCCATCTTCATGCGATGACGTCCTCTTCTTTGCTTCCTGTTGCGGCTCCTGCACAGGCATACTTTGACTGCCCTATTGAGGGCAGACTAAAGTACTGCAGTGCGCAGGCGCTGGGCCTCTCTGACCTTTCCCGGCGCCTGCGCACTGCAGTACTTTGCTCTGCCCTCAACAGGGCAGTCAAAGTATGCCTGTGCAGGAGCCGCAATAAAGGCACAGATGATTGGCCTCGGAGAGACCAAAACATCCAACACCGCGGAGACACCATCACGTGTTTCTCAACGCAGTGATTCCAGAACACTGCCCCCATCCCTTATGGGAAATATGCAGATGCATGTAAAGAAGCTGCGGAGACACCATCACGTGTTTCTCGACGCAAGCAGTGAATAGCCAGGCCTTTCCCCGGGAAGGAACAACCACGGGAAGGGCAGCATCCTATGAAGGAAAGCCACCTATGCCAAGCATGGTATCCATCCACAGACAGCTGTTTCGTGATGGTGTCTCCGCAGCTTCTTTACATGCATCTGCATATTTCCCATAAGGGATGGGGGCAGTGTTCTGGAATCACTGCGTTGAGAAACACGTGATGGTGTCTCCGCGGTGTTGGATGTTTTGGTCTCCCCGAGGCCAATCATCTGTGCCTTTATAGCCTTTTTACTAGGCACTGCTCCTAATAGCCAGATTCCTACTCCACACTGATGAGGGGCAAAAACCCCAAAACAGCTGTCTGTGGATGGATACCATGCTTGGCATAGGTGGCTTTCCTTCATAGGATGCTGCCCTTCCCGTGGTTGTTCCTTCCCGGGGAAAGGCCTGGCTATTCACTGCTTGCGTCAAGAAACACGTGATGGTGTCTCCGCAGCTTCTTTACATGCATCTGCATATTTCCCATAAGGGATGGGGGCAGTGTTCTGGAATCACTGCGTTGAGAAACAAGTGATGGTGTCTCCACGGTGTTGGATGTTTTGGTCTCCCCGATGCCAATCATCTGTGCCTTTATAGCCTTTTTACTAGGCACTGCTCCTAATAGCCAGATACCTACTCCACACTGATGAGGGGCAAAAACCCCGAAACAGCTGTCTGTGGATGGATACCATGCTTGGCATAGGTGGCTTTCCTTCATAGGATGCTGCCCTTCCCGTGGTTGTTCCTTCCCGGGGAAAGGCCTGGCTATTCACTGCTTGCGTCGAAAAACACGTGATGGTGTCTCCGCAGCTTCTTTACATGCATGTGCAGGAGCCGCGACAGGAAGCAAAGAAGAGGACGTCATCGTATGAAGATGGGAGGCGCCGGATCCGGACCGCGACACCCATCGGACCCGAACCAAATCGGAACTACCCCTGGGTGAGTATAATTTAACTTTTTTTACAGAATGCTGCAGATAAGCCCCTAATGGAGGTGGCAGCATCTTATATGTGAAAAAATAGGTGACAGATTGATTATTTATATCTGTCTTTTTGATTGCGTGCTATTCCACCTTTTGTTCGGTGGAATAAATGATGATAAAGCATTGTTTTTTTATTCTTTTTTACATTTTTTTTACGATGTTCACTGAAGGGGTTAACTAGTGGGACAATTTTATAGGTCGGGTCGCTACAGACGGGTGGATACCAAATATGTCTATTTTTATTATTTTTTTTTATTTACATAAAGAAATGTAATTATTGGAACAATATTTACTTTTTTCTTTATTTAGGATTTTTAAAAAAAATATTTTTACACAAGTAAATTATTTTTTTTTACTATTTTACATTGCCCCAGGGTGAAACATCACTGTATAAAGTCAGATCGCTGATCTGACACTTTGCACAGCACTGTGTCAGATCAGTGATCTGACAGGCAGTGTAGCAGGTTTGCCAGCGCCTGCTCTCAGCAGGCACTGACAAGCCACCTCCCTGCAGGACCCAGAAGGACCCCGCGGCCATCTTGGATTCGGGGGCCTGCAGGAAGGAGACCGGAGGTGACCCTCGGAACAACGCCATCACATCGCGCTGTTCTGAGGGTCTCAGGGAAGCACACAGGGAGCCCCCTCCCTGCACGATTCTTCTCTATGTCACCGGAATGCTGCAATCTTCTTTGATCGCAGTGTTCCCGGGTGTTAAAGTGCCAGCAGCGGTCCTTGACCACTCCTGGCACATAGTGCCGGGTGTCAGCTGATTATCCCCCGTGAGCGTGGCTGATCGCGTATGCACTATCCCGTCAAGGTGACCTGGGCCCATATGACTATTGAAAGGATAGTATGTCATACACGATCAGTACGTCTGATGTCAGAAAGGGGTTAATCCAAATTGTGTCAACTAAGTACCCTACTTTATTTACATGTACTATTACTATTTATTTATGTACTTACTGCAGTGTATGTGCTCAGTTTTTATTTTAGCTTTTATCTGATAAATGGCCACCTTGTGAATGTGCACCTACACATTGCACTTCTATCAACATATACTCTGGATCATTTCTTTCGTTTTACATTTTCATTTTTGCAGCATGCCCAACACTGATGCATTCTCAGAAAGCCGTGAGGTCACATCGCGGATGCACTCATTTCCCAGGACCTCAAAAGTATCCTAAGGCCAAAATAAGAGGACTTCAGTACTGAAATCGGCATTAGACAGTGGTGTTGGGCCAGTTTCATATATTGCACTAGTGCCCCGGAGATTGTATTTCTGCCTTCATGCTCAGCTAATCGCCTCTAGTTCTGGTGTCTTTATCTTTAGTTAATATTTCTTCCAATATTGAAGAAACCACTTGCAAGCTACCGTACCATAACAAAGTATTGTGGCTTCTTGCACATTTTTCATATCTATATAAAGTTTATGGAACAAGTTGGACAGCAGCAGAACATTTTGCCGGGGAAAATAAATGTATTTTAAATAACATCAGTTTGCAATTCCATTTTTATGCTTGGTGATGGCAGTAAAAACTGCTTCAAATATCACTGCTCACGGCATTACTTTTTAATACGTGCCCATTTTCTGAAGACAATTGTATACAAGCATACACATATACAAATCTGTTGTTCAGTTTTTAAGGTTGCCATGGAAACAAGAAGTTCCCGGAGCTGTTCGTTAAAGTTCTTTTGTTACAGCAAGGATGTTTCTTTTCAGCCACAGCTTTGTTCAGTCAGAAAGATCTCTCACTTTTCACCACTATATATGCTGTTATTTTTTCAGCATTATCATTCATTAGGGTGATTTCTGTCATGTCATTTGTGGAATGAGGCTAATAAAGTCTCTTTTGGGCTGGGGACGGTTTTGTGTTTTTGGTGCTGTTTATTTCTTTGTATTTCGTGAATGCATTTTTTTCTGGCATTTTAGTCTTTAATGAAACCTATGGACATAATAGCAGAAAAAAAAAAATCCAGTCTAGAACATTCTGTCTTTGAAAAAAAAAAAATGTTTACAGAATTTGAAATGCTCAATTTTAGGTTTTAGACTGCTGTGTTTGAACAAAAAACGGTGAAGGTAGAGTCTTACAAGCAGTTTTCAGAAGCAGTTTTTTGCCTGGTATGGATCTAAAATTTAATAATGATTTGTGCTTCTCTTTCTTGCTGGATCCTTTTCTGTCTTTAGTTTCATAAACTGCATCAAAAACTGGATGTGTGATTCCAGCCTAAGGGTACCGTCACACTATACGATTTACCAACGATCACGACCAGCGATACGACCTGGCCGTGATCGTTGGTAAGTCGTAGTGTGGTCGCTGGAGAGCTGTCACACAGACAGCTCTCCAGCGACCAACGATGCCGAGGTCCCCAGGTAACCAGGGTAAACATCGGGTTACTAAGCGCAGGACCGCGCTTAGTAACCCGATGTTTACCCTGGTTACCAGCGTAAAAAAAAAAAACCACTTCATACTTACATTCCGGTGTCTGTCCCTTGCCGTCTGCTTCCCGCACTCACTGACTGCCGGCCGTAAAGTGAAAGCACAGCGGTGACGTCACCGCTGTGCTCTGCTTTCACTTTACGGCCGGCAGTCACAGTGCGGGAAGCAGACGGCAAGGGACAGACACCGGAATGTAAGTATGTAGTGCTTGTTTTTTTTTACATTTACGCTGGTAACCAGGGTAAACATCGGGTTACTAAGCGCGGTCCTGCGCTTAGTAACCCGATGTTTACCCTGGTTACAAGCGAACGCATCGCTAGATCGGTGTCACACACACCGATCTAGCGATGACAGCGGGAGATCCAGCGACGAAAGAATGTTCCAAACGATCTGCTACGACGTACCATTCTCAGCAGGATCTCTGATCGCTGCTGCATGTCAGACACAGCGATATCGTATGGATATCGCTGGAACGTCACGAATCGTACCGTCGTAGCGATCAAAATGGCACTGTGTGACGGTACCCTAAGACTTGATCGACCCCGGCAGTTTTGATGCATGTTGTGATTAAATATGTATGCCGTTTTTTGGCACCCAAATTTATCCCTAGATGCAAAGGGAAAGAAAAGTAAATTAAGGCTATAGTACCCAATACTTTTAAGCCAAGGCCAGAAATGCATCCAACAAGGAAAAGTATATTCAGAACACCAATTATACTTTACACTCCCTTTGGGGGCTTCCGCTGGGAAGCCACCTGCTGTGTATACTTACATATAGAGGAAAACACAGAGCAAGAGCAACAGCAATTCCGCCAGTTAAGTCGCTTCAAGAAAATGACAGCTAGTATTTTCTTGAAATGGCTTCACTTGGTAAAACTCAGTGGCACCGCTCATTAAGGTAATGAATATGCACGTTTCTCCACTTCCATAGGTGTGGAGCGCATAGTTATTACCTTAATGAGCGATACCACGTGACCACTCAGCACAAGAACAGCTGCCGCGCCGGTACAATGGAGATTCAGTGATGGTGCAAGGAGAGTGGGTAGGAGCGGGAGAGGGTGAGCCATGCATACAATGATGGGAAGGGCCTGGGGGAGCCATACATACAGCGATGGGACCGGGGGAGTCATGCATACAGTGATGTGACCGGGGGAGCCATGCATACAACAGGGGGAGCCACACATACCAGGACAGGACGGGGGAGCTGTGTATAACAGGACAAGGATGAGGGGACAATGTATACCCGGCTTATACTCGAGTCAATAAGCTTACCCAGTTTTCCATGGCAAAATTAGGTGCCTCGGCTCATACTTGGGTCGGCTCCTACTCAAGTAAATACGCTAAGTAAAATAATACTCTAAAAGAGGAATTGATGTTTATATTTTGTATTCAAATTCAATACGGGAAAGCTTGTAATTGTTTGTAAAATCTGTATGTGGGGAAGACAAAGGAGGGGACCCCTATGATCTTACACTCATCAGCATTTATAAAAAAAAATATTTTGACTTTCAAGTGGCCAATTATCCCCTTTCTGTATGAAATGATATACAAATACAAATTCACACCCAATGCCTCACTAAAAAAATGTTGATATTCAGTAGAGATTCCATTGAATTGTATTTGAGTAAATTTATTTGCAGTTTGCTGAACCCAAGATTGCATCAGCTAGAGAAAAATCAGGCGTCATCAGGAAAGTTTCCCCGTGATGCCTCCCAGTTGTCACATTATAAGATCGAGAATGTCAATCAGGAGGGACTATCAAAGCTTTTTAAGAAGCAGAAACAGGAAATGCAGCAGCCATTTTGTGGTAAATCTGGACGTGGCAGCTCACAACTTGGGCATAGAAATAGGAAAGAAAGCTGTAAAAAACTGAGCAAACCGTACAGACAGTGTGTGACAGCAGAACAGTGAAGAAGATCAGTGTGTGAGGAAAAGAGAACAGCGTTATACACATTTGTCTCTGTAATTATGGCCCTTGGAACTCCATTGATCAATAGCGAATTTATTAGCTATTAATACAATTTCTTTGAAAGAAAGCTGGCTAGTTTGGATTTCAAAAGATTATCTCATCTTTATTATTTAACGTTATTTTCCAGAGTCTTCCTTTTTCCATTTCAAAAGTCTTTTTAAGTGAAAAAAAAAAAAATAGCTTTCCTAGAAATAGAGAATATTAAAAGCATAATAGACATTACAGCTGACTTCACTGTGACATGTATTCATCCCCAGTCCTTCAACAAATAATGAACTGCGAAAGCAGTGACTACATGGTACAATCAATATTCCACAGCCACTCAGCAGAGCATAAGTGCACATCTCATTATGGAGGGCAACAACAAGGTTTTCAACGAGGACAGACAAAAACAATGAGATTTGTTTATAGACAGCAGATTTCTTTCTTAGAACATACATTTATGCTACATACACACGTAAATTGATTCACTAATGCTATAATAATAATACATGTCACCTCCGTAGAAAAGTTCATCGACTGGCACTTCATGGAAAACTAACTAAATGTTAATTTTTCTTCAGGCATACTTACTTCCAATGTTATTTGATAATTATTGTTCTCTTTCCTTTAATCTTTTCAGAAGTATTATATGGCAATCATTAGTCAGATACTAGCAACAAGCAAGAAGAACAGTTCACTTAGTTCTCATTATGATTATTAAATAAGAAGAAAACTAAGAAGTTTGTTTCAGAGACATCGGCAGATACAGTACATTAGTAGGATGCACGGTGTGAACTCTGACTGTTCTGCAGAGTTACAGAAAACTTTTATATATAAATACATAAGTATATACAATCTTATAATTATATATATATATATATATATATATATATATATATATATTTCTCTCTCTCTCTCTATATATAATCCACATAAAGCTCTGGCAAAAATTAAGAGACCACCACATCAAAACCCCTTCATGGGCAGCCCAATCTCCAGACCTGAACCCCACTTAAGACCTCTGGAATACAATCAAGAAGATGATGGATAGTCACACGCCATCAAACAAAGAAGAGCTGCTTAAATTTTTGCGCCAGAAGCAGTGTAAAAGACTGGTGGAAAGCATGCCAAGACGCATGAAAGCTGTGAATAAAAATCAGGATTATTCCACAAAATATTGATTTCAGAACTCCTCCTGAGTTAAAACATTAGCATTGTTGTTTCTAAATGATTATGAACTTGTTTTCTTTGCAGTATTTGAGGTCTGAAAGCACTGGTTTTTTTTTAATTTTGACTATTTCTCCTTTTCTGAAAAAAAATACAAAATTTATTGCTTGGAAATTCGGAGACATGTTGTCAGAAGTTTATAGACTAAAAGAACAATTTACATTTTACGCAAAAATATACCTATAAAGAGAAAAATCAGACAAACTGAACATTTTGCAGTGGTTTCTTTATTTTTGCCAGAGCTGTATACACACATATGCACACTCATACGGACCTTGTTTCCCCAAAAATAAGACCTACCCAGGATTTTTGGAGTATGCTTAAAATACACTGTGTTCCAAGTTATTATGCAAATTGGATTTAAGTGTCATAAAGATTTAATTGTTTTGTTTTTCAAATAAACTCATGGATGGTATTGTGTCTCAGGGCTCAATGGATCACTGAAATCAATCTTAAACACATGTGATAATTAGTTTTCCAAGTGATTCTAATTAATGGAAAACTACTTAAAAATGATGCTCCATATTATTAAGCAGGCCACAGGTTTCAAGCAATATGGGAAATCAAAAGGATCTCTCTGCTGCTTAAAAGTGGTAAATAGTGAAATGCCTTGGACAAGGTATGATAACATTAGATATTTCATGAAAACTTAAGAGTGATCATCATACTGTGAAGAGATTTGTGACTGAAACAGAGCACAGATAGAGTTCATGCAGATAAAGGCATAATCAGAAAGGTTTCTGAAAGAAATTCATTGGATTAAGAGAGCAGCTGCCATAATACCATTACAAAGCAGCAAACAGTTATTTGAAGCTGCTGGTGCCTCTGGAGTCCCTCAAACCTCAAGGTGTAGGATTCTTCAAAGGCTTGCTGTAGTGTATAAACCTACTATTTGGCCACCCCTAAACAATGTTCACAAGCAGAAATGGTTGCAGTGGGCCCAGACATACAGTACAGACCAAAAGTTTGGACACACTTTCTCATTTAACCCTAGAAAGCATGACCATAGAAATCTACACTTTCACATACCTAGGGCCTTTTAGGCCTGTGTACAAATAACATGGAATAACTCAAATAAAAATACTTTTCAAAGTTTATTTGAAATTGCAAAGTAAGGAAGCATTCCCACTATTAGCGCTGGGGTCTGCCAGGAGGGGATCCGTAAAGGATCTGACCTCCTGGTGACCCCAGCTAAGGAGGTGCAAAGTAATCATCAAAGCAAAAGGTGGCTACTTTGAAGAACCTAGAATATAAAACATATTTTCAGTTGTTTCACACTTTTTTGTTAAATATATAATTCACATGTGTGAATTCATAGTTTTGATGCCTTCAGTGTGAATTTACAATTTTCATAGTCATGAAAATACAGAAAAATCTTTAATGAGAAGGTGTGACCAAACTTTTGGTCTGTACTGTACATGAAGACTAATTTTCAAACAGTCTGTTTACTGATGAGTGTTGAGCAACCCTGAATGGTCCAGACGGATGGAGTAGTGGCTGGTTGGTGGATGGCCACCATGTCCCAACAAGGCTGCGACATCAGCAAGGAGGTGGAGGAGTCATGTTTTGGGCCGGAATCCTGGGGAAACAGCTGGTAGGGCCCTTTAAGGTTCCTGAGGGTGTGAAAATGACCTCTGCAAAGTATATAGAGTTTCTGACTGACAACTTTCTTCCATGGTATTAAAAGTAGAAACGTGCCTTCAGGATCAAAATCATCTTCATGCATGACAATGCACTATCTCATGTTGCAAAGAATACCTCCGAGTCATTGGCTGCTATGGGCATAAAAGGAGATAAACTCATGGTGTGGCCACCATCTTCCCCTGACCTCAACCCTATAGAGAATCTTTGCAGTATCATCAAGCAAAAGATCTATGAGGGTGGGAGGCAGTTCACATCAAAACAGCAGCTCTGGGAGGCTATTCTGGCTTCATGCAAAGAAATACAAGCAGAAAATCTCCATAAACTCACAAGATCAAGGGATGCAAGAATTGTGAAGGTGATATCAAAGAAGGGGTCCTAAGTTAACATGTAACTTGACCTGTTAGGATGTTTTGGAGTTAAATAGCTTTTCTGTTCAGTGAATGTGACCTCTTAATGCTGCAAATTCCACAAATGAGCATTTTCAGTTCTTTAAAACATATCAAATGTTTAGAAATTCCACTGTGCCTAATAATTTGGAACAGTGCGTTTTGAGTTTGTATTCATTTTGGAGATTATATTGTTATCATTGGGAGGTTTCTTCAATAAAATTTGGTGTATACTCTCACGGGTGATGAGTTTTATTAGACTGACTGTCATTTGCACTGACCATTTAGGAAAATCCGAGAAAAATGTCATTTGCATAATTTGGAACACGGTGTAGAAGCTCTAATCCAAAAATAAGCCTTAGTTACAGTTCAATAAAAAAAAGTGTCCAGGCAGCTAAGAATACAGTAGGACCTTTTATCAAAGAAAGCACACATCCCCAAAATCACACTCACCACATCCCAAACAATTAGTTGGCAAGTGTCAATGGTGGATGGGCTCACACATATAACTGCGTCACTGTCAGGTCCCTTGCACTGCAGCTCTCATATACAGTACGGGTACCAGTTCCACTCCGCTTCCGAGCCCGAGAGTTGTTGCTGCTTCCAGTAACTGGGGGAGCCAAACACTATGGACTATAGGGGGACCTGACAGTGATGCAGATTTGTGTGTGTGAGCCCATCCACTTTCAGTACTTCACGACTCTAATTGTTTGGGCTCTGGTGATTGTGATTCTTTTGGGGTGCCTACTTTCTTTAATGAAGGATGAAGTTCTGCTGTATTCTACTGTATTTACTTTTTTACATTGACCATAACAAAAATTAATCCAACAGAGGCGCTTTATGGGGAAAAGAAGTCTTTTTATCCAGAGTGTAAAAGTATCATGTAACTAAATTATAGGTAGTGTGTACTGTAGTATCAATAATGGTACAATGGAAGCGTTTTATTTTTTACCATAAATGTGGCTATGAAAAAGATCTAATCACAAATGATGCATAGTCATAAATAAATTCTAAAAGTATATCTTTAATACTTGTATCAAATATCACAAAAAGGGTTAAAAACAAGGAGTACATAATAATTTATTCATGGCTACACTTCATTTGTGAATACTGTAGAGATGTTTAACCTTCTTACATGTGTACCGGTACAGTAACTGCCTGGACACTTTTATTGATTCTGCTTTTCTTGGTGAATAGATATCCACCATCTAATGCAGTAAGGTATGTACCGGTAAGCAGAGGAACAAGAAATATATTGTACTGGAATGGTACATTTTGACCCACACACACAGCGCGAGTTAAAAAAGAAAGATCTATTCTGTCGAGTACAAGAAAGGAATCATGAGGGATTCTCTGGGCAAAAATCTTACTGCTTTCTGCAAAGAGAAGATATTAGAAGTCAACAAATGTGTAAGGGATGTGCTAAGCAGCACAAGTGTGGATCAGGTCAGCATCCATTATTTCCTGAGCTAGAAGACATAATCTGTAAATGGGTTTTGGTTGAGCACAAAGTTGATATTCAAGAATTTGCCCTTACAATGGCACCACAATTTGAAGTATCCCCGAAGAATTCAAAGCATCCCAACACTGGTTGGATAGCTTCCTTGTGTGATGTGAACTGTCTTCAAGAAGATTCAATTCACAGCAATGTTTAGGCTGGAAGGTATTGAAATTATTAAACGTGCACTTGCATTCAAGTCCTTTGTTGATGACATCGACTTTTCTCAATGCCAACTTTCCAACATGATTGCAATGGATGAAAATACAGTGTTTTGGGGCTAAAGACCACAAACAACAATTGATCTGTGAGGTGCCTCCTCTATGTTCTCTCCACTGGTTTTAAAAGTGAAGGTGTTACCTGTGTTTTGGCAATTCGTCTGGAAGAAACTAATTATTCACCTCTAATCATTACTAGGGGCAAGAAGGAGAAGACTGAATGTGTTTCAATAATTTATAATTCTTAAAACCAAAAAAGTCTGGTGCACACAAGCAGTTATGAGGAAATGGGTCGATTTAATGCTGCTGTTTGTTTTGTGAGGTGGACAAAGAGGCCTGCTAGTCTGGGATTCAGCCAGTACACACTGCACTAAATACATGAAGAACTTCCTTTATGAGTGAAAAAAAGATCAAATAATGATTCACGCAGGAATGGCTGCCTATCTCCGGACTCTTGGTATTTCAAAAAAACAAGTCATTCAAGGACCATTTACACACGAAAATTAATAACTATGTTGAAAACAGATTGGAGAGAAGTCAGTGTGGTAACTTTTTGAAAGCTAGACTGCAAGAAGTTGTGACTTGGGTGAAGAATGTAAGGAAGAAAGTCACTGACAGTTGTGTTGCCAATCCGCTACAAGCAGGCTACAAGGACAAGAGGTGCTCATTTAAGAAAAGTGCTATTGCTAGACGTGAGAAATTAGGGCCAATGATTCTAAAAACAACAAAGTCAGAAGAAATTCAAGATTGAATTCAGGTGTTATGGCTAGCGGAACGCACCAAATAATTAGAGAGAAGGTATGAGGTGCGTTCGCAGCCCGGGGTCCACCGTGCAGAGAAGGAACGTGCTGCTGAGTAATGACGGACTATATGGCGGTACAATGTGGATACACACATGGGTTAACTTCACCCTGTGTGAAGGAAGCGAACCCTGTTGCGTCACAGGGCCGTGGCAGTGCACAAAGAGCGCAAGCAAGGAATCACCGAACTCTATCCCAGGACACAGGATTAGAGTTTGTGCAGACCTCTTGCGCTCAACACACAATTGGGGTATCAGAGTAACTGAGAAAGCAACTTAAATGCACAAGAACGCGTGCAGTGCCACTCTGGCGGACGCCACTAACCACCCAGACTTGGGTAAGGAAAGCGCTCTAATAGCACACGGTGCCGCACTGGTGGTCACAGCAATTAGACACTGTTTTGTGTGTTATTGTGCTGATAGCTCAGCCGGGCACTAGATAGCAGACATCCACCTTACGTGAGCAGTCATACACAAGGGAGGGGATGTTTAAAGAACGACATGCATTCATCAACACACACACACGTTTTCAAATGTACACTATTGCATGGCTGAGCGGCCATGCAAACCTTTTATAGCAGCAGTGCAACAAGACCTTCCAGATGGACCAATAGGAGCCGCAACAGGACCTGAGCATGTGACCCCCGACCTCCAATGGGAGGTCGTCCCATGGGCATGCTCAGTATGAGAAAAGCAGGACTTAGTCCCAGAAAGGCCTGCTCACTGTTGATCACTGCTGGCTACAAAGACAAAGCCTGGAAGGGCAGCAGTAACCAGTCATCCAGTATCAGCCCAAGCTAGACACTAGGACTGACCTCTCCGCTTAGCAGGCTCCACTGCAGCTGGAGAAGAATGGGAGACCGCAGCGGAGATGGTTCGAGATTCCCCCCGTGCAGAGGCAGGAACTCGACAACTAACATCAGGGTTTGGAAAGGTATGATGAGGTTCCAGAAAATGATGACGTGATCATATTTGAATAAATGTTGATTTTTGTCCATGAATACCAGTTAATGTAGATTGTTGCACATGGGAAAAGGAAATACCCTAGGATCTCATGATGTAATTCAGGGTTTGGAGAGTGACTATTCTCTAGAATGTGATGACATAATTATATTTGAATAAATATTGATGTTTCGTTCAAGAATAAAGGTGAATTGTTGTTCATGGAAAAAAAAAAAAGACATCCCTGGAACATAAGCCACAACTCATCTTTTGGAGCACAAAATAATATAAGACCCTGCCTTATTTTCGGAGACACACAAACATACACACAAGTATGCACATATTTATATAACCCCTGGTTTGTCAGAAGAAACCAATTGAAGGCATTGTGGGAAACCATGATCATACAGTTTGGTCGGAATGGTGTCATAAATGGTTGTAAAGGAGGGAACGCCAGGTTTATTTTCATTCAATTGTCATGTAATTGATTTCTGTCCACGTTCTGCACTAATCCCTTGGTACATCTACATTAGCATATAAATACACGCTTGGTGAAAATGAAGGGACAGTCCGCAGGTTAGATAGGGAAAATAGCTACATTTGAGGCTAATCAAAAGAGAAAGGGAAACCTTGCACAGCCATCGGGGGTTCCTTAAAATGGTTAAAGATTCAATATTGCAAAATTACATAAACTTAAGCAAAAAGTATATCTACTGGAGCAAAAAATAAAGAAAACCAATTGTGCCATATACCATTAAATACTGTATTAGGCCTCATTCAGACATCTTTGATTTTCACAGATACAAAAACTTGGTAACTTTTGTTCGTGGGATGTGAAGGTGCCCCAGTAGCTAGACCCCCACCTATGTGACTATTCTGGAAAAACTTTTAAAACAATTGGTACAAATTAAAAAAAAAAAATCAGAATGGAAGGTTTCACACTTCACACATCTGGCATACTTGTTATGCTATTGAAGACTCAGACATGACCTGTATGTTCATGCCGTAAAGAAGAAATCCGTCTCAATTCTATGGCAGGAATGATTGCCATTTCCACTGAATGCATTTGCCATTCTGATAAAGTTAGAGTGCAGATATTATGGGAGATTATAAATGCATTCTAATTTTGTGAACAGCCCTGTCAAAGCTGATTTCAACATTGTATTACGGATAGATGAAATCAGGCTGAGCGCATTCATTTCAAGTAGTGGAATTATTTTCACGTAAAAAGGAAAGTGTTTTTTTTCTTAACCTAGTTCAAGTGAATGGATAGAAACAGGCTTTTTACCGTTTACCCTGAAGAGCTAGTTTGGATCCTCACATTGCATGAAACATAGTGATCAGACCATGGGACTACGGACTGGTGCCTGCGCTGTCCAGCACAAGAACCGATGCTCCAGGCAGGTGGGAATAATTCCAATGCAAAAAAAATGGGATCAGTTCATTTACGAATTTCTGTGATGAGACAGAACTCCCTACATGTGGACGCGGCCTCAGAGAGAATCTGTCAGCAGGTTTTCGCTATGTAAACTTTGGACAGCAGGAAGTAGAGCCTGACACAAATTTCAAGGATGTGTCACTTATTAGGCTGTGTGCTGTTTCCATACAATGAAGGTTATATCACTAGGAGATTATCACTGCCCTGACTACAGCTCACGTTAGCTCTGGTCTGACTCTGCGCCCTCCTATGATAAGCAGCGCAATATCAATAGACAGTGTACATAGATAGCTATGCTATGAGCGGGATTTATTTTCTGAGCTCTGCTACATCTAAAAACTCTGATATGTGCTCATTCAGTTCCCATTTTTTCTTTACATATAAATTCTATCCATATTTCTTGAAAGCATTTTTCAAGATTTTTTTTTCCTGCATAGACTTGCTGAGGTTGAAAACACCAAACTGAGCCAAAGGATCATTCAGCCATCAGTTACTTTTCTCGCACGCATACAACAGTCTGAATGTTAACAGTGTGTTTGATCAGCCATTTGGTCAGAGTTTGGTCAGTGCCTGTTTTTATCACCAGAGTTTGGGAACTTTTCAGAATATTTTCCCACGCTCGAGTTCATATGAGGACATCCAGCAGAGGGCGCATCACCACAACTGAAGGTAACTACAGGTCATTGACCTACATTCCATTCATTCCCCAGGGTTTTACAGGCAGGAGCACAGCTGCATTAGCAGAGCTTCTGCTTGTAAAATTAGTTAACCCTTTCAGATGGATTTACAGAGTGGGACGAGACTGATCATCGGAAGGTATGGGATATTGTTGTTTTTTTATTTTACCTTTTTTACAGAACGAGGGTCTTCAGGTGGATTACCAGTATAATAAAATATTACAAAAGCCTGTGTATTTATTTCATTAAAATACTTTGTAATAATGTGTGTGTTTTTTTTAACCATTTCATACTATTGGATTAATAATGGATAGGTGTCATAATTGACGCCTCTCCATTATTAATCTGGCTTAATGTCACCTTACAATAGCAAGGTGACATTAACCCTTCATTACCCCATATCCCACCACTACACGGGAATGGGAAGAGAGTGGCCAAGTGCTAGAATAGGCGCATCTTCTAGATGTGCCTTTTCTGGGGTGGCTGGGAGCAGATGTTTTTAGCCGGGGGGGGGGGGGGGCAATAACCATGGCCCCTCTCCAGGCTGTTAATATCTGCCCTCAGTCACTGGCTTTACCAATTTTTTCCGCGATTTAACCCTTTAATTTAATAGCTAGAGCGCTTAAATTTTGCACATACACACTACTAACATTAGTAGTGTGGAGTGTGGAATATGCAAAAAAAAAGGGATATGAGATGGTTTACTGTATGTAAACCATGTCTCATATCATGTCGGGTTTGGGAAGGAGATAGCAAAAGCCGACAATTGAATTACCGGCTTTTCTCCTATCTAGCGCTGTATGAGATATTAATATATATATGCGCCTCACTGACATATATATATATATATATATACCCCTATTCTATGTGTACACATTTATATTAGCTATTCTATTCTAACCTGTCAGTGTGATATTACTGTACACCGCACTGAATTGTCGGCTTTTCTATAGAACACCGCTGCGTATTTCTTGCAAGTCACAGTGCTGGTCCGTGTGTAATCCGTATTTTTCTGGCCCCCATAGACTTTCAATGGCGTATATTTTTTGCGCAATACAGTGACAAACGCAGCATGCTGCGTTTTTCTACGGCCGTAGAAGATCGTATAATACGGATCAGTAAAATACGGCCGATTGGAGCTGGGGCATAGAAAAGCATTGTACTGTATGCAATCCGTATTTTCAGCACTTCTCTTACGTCCATAAAACACGCTATTGTGAGGCCGGCCTTACAGACAGAAATCAGTTGCCCAGCACAAGACCTGATGCTCCAGATAGGTGTGACTGATCTCATTGCAAAAACTGGGATCAGTTCTTTCAAGAGTATCTGATGACACAAACTTGCCATATGTGGACCCAACCATAAAGGAAATCTGTCTGGAGATTTTTGCTATGTAATTTGAAGACAACAGGAGATAGAGGCTGAAACACAGATTTCAATGATGTGTCACTTGTTTGGCTGTGTGCTGTTTACTTACAATATAGGTTTTATCACCTGGTGATTATCCCTGCTACACTGGAGCTCTCCTGAGCATTGGTTCAACTCAGACCCTCTATTTAATAAAGAGCTCACTGTCAATAATCAATATACATACAGAGCTGGTGTAGGTAAGTTTAGCTTTCTGAGCTCTACTTCCTGCAAAATCTAAAAACTTGGTCAAAACTTCTGAACCCAGTAAAATAAGTGACACATCACTGGAATTAAAGTCACTTGCCCTATGTAATGCTACTTTCAGATTCAATAAAAAAAACCTGGTGACAGGGTCCCTTTAATAAGGGCTCATTCAGTCATCCGTTTTATTCGTGTGAGTCCTATCCATTTTTCTAACTTATTATTGTCTGTAAAGCTGTTCACATATTGGTGTTTTTTTGTCAACAGTTCAATACACTAACAGGCTAGAAATACAGATAGAATTCGTAACTGAAAAACTGACGACCAAAAGAGTTTATTTTAGGGAATCTGTTACCAGGTTTTTGCTACCACATGTGACAGCAGCAAAATGTAGGAAAACGGACCCTGAACCCACTTAGTTTGCCGGGTACAGCAGTTGTGACACAATCAGAGTTTTTAGATGCAGCAGAGCTCAGAAAGCTACTCCCACTCATAACACAGCTTTCTATGTACACTGTCTATTGACAGTGAGCTGCTTATCATAGGAGGGGGCAGAGTCAGACCAGTGCTAACGTGCACTGTAGTCTAGGCAGTGATAATCTCCTAGTGATAAAACCTTCATTATATGGAAACAACAGCACACAGCCTAATCTGTGTCAGCTTCTACTTAGTGCTGTCCTAAGAGTACATAGCAAAACCCCGCTGACAGATTCCCTCTGAGGCCAGGTCCATAATTGGCCAGTTCTGTGTCGTCACAGAAATCCATGAATGAACTGATCCCATTTTTGCAATGGAATCATTCACCCCTATCTGAACAACTGCAGTCCGGAGTCACATGACCTGATCACTATGTTTCATGCAATGTGAGGATTAGTGATGAGCGAATATACCCGTTACTCGAGATTTCTCGAGCACGCTCGGGGGTCCTCCGAGTATTTTTTAGTGCTCGGAGATTTAGTTTTTCTTGCCGCAGCTGAATGATTTACATTTGATACATTTGATGATTTACATGACAAAAATATCAACATAAACCAAACACTGCTGAAAATCTGAGCCAAAACACTGATAAAAATTGGTTTCTTTTTTCATGTCCGTGAAAAACCGGACATCTGAATGAGGCCTAAGACAGAGGCTGTTATACACATCCAAGAATAAAGACGCTGGTCCTTACCTGTACAGACTGTCTTACACACGGACTTGGCGTTACAACGTTCCAGAGTTTTACAACAGGGATCTGAAAGGGCAAGAATAGAGTAGATATCTATGAGCCAACACTAATTCACAACCATTGTCAGGAAGACAGACCTGATGGAAAAAAAAAAAAATTAGTTTTAATTGAAATAATTAAAATGTGTTAATACTTTGACTCGGATTAATGTTTCGGAAAATTCTTTCGATCTGAAATCAATAATTTATTGTATAAAAAGTGTTGATGAAGTCATATTCTTGATGGTTGAATTGAGTTGATAGTTAAAAAAACAAAGATTTTTTTTGTGAGTGTAGATCATTCAGCAGTTCTGTGGGGAAAACAAGCAATGAATTATCAGAATGTTTTTAGCAATCAGACGCTGGAGCGTTATTCCCATTTCTACCATAGATGGCTGAGATGGCAGTAACCCGCTCTAGGTCGCGGCCACCAGAGCAGAGGTCATGAAAACAACCTAGGGCAACTTCACTACGCTGCTTGTATAGGAATGAATGGGGATCACATCTTGGGAATTGCTTGCCTTACTATACGGTTTCCGACACTTCCTTTCTTTTATACGGAAGTTACACAAACAATGTAGGGCAGCTGTGATTTTCTATTTTCGGGGCCCAGTCTCTGGAAACCTGGGACCTCTACTTAGTTACTCCAATATCGGCCATGACAGGTAAAGATGGGAAAAATCCGGTAATGTAATTTCGTAAAACAAATTTCTACACGTATTCGAGTTGCGGTGCGAGTCATGGTAAACTTTCAATAACACCATAACTCGTGTGCACAGTATCGTTGTGTTACCCTTACTTCAAATTCAAAGCATTTTGTGTTAGAATTCACACAAACATCTTACCAAGGACACAAAATGTGACGTTATATTAAAATGGAAGAAAGAATACAGGATTCAGTCATGTGGTACCATTATAACTTTTTTTTTTCTTTAAGTGTCCAACATATTTAAAGTGGTTGTCCGAGACGAAGATATTACTAACATATCGTTAGGATAAGTCATCACTGCCAGATTGGTAGGTGTCCGAAACTCAATACCCCTCTGATAACCTGTTACCTGGAGCCATTAGAAGATCACAGTGGATGGCGCCAAAACACCACAGCTCTATACACTGTGTAGTGGCCACTTTTAGGTACTGCAGTTCAGATTATATTCCTTTTAAGAACTAAGAACCGCAACGACATTAGGGTTGACAACTTAACTTTACATTTTTTCTGGACAGCTGATTAAAAAACCATAGACGGACACGACAATATTTTTTACTGACACACTGGAAAACAATAATAAATCATTATGATTACAAGTGATCCATGTCTACAGCCCAAAATTCTGTTCTGAAGACATGAGCTGCCTTCACTGTTTACTGTAAACTGATGATAGTTACAATCAAAATAATCAGAATAAGTTTCTTCAGCTTCAAAAAATTCAGGGACGCCTCAGTTTTTTTTTATACACAATGCAAAAAACATGCCTTACTTTTACAGACGGCCTAAGAATTTCTGGATGATTGGCAATCCTGCATGACATACTGTATTGCACAGATGTGTGGTGCTCTAGTTCAGTACTTTAGAAAGGCTGAACCTGATGGATTTATGTATTTCTTCAACCTATATAAATATTGTAGCTTAACTATGTACCTATGTAACAGTGTGTTCTTCTAGCGACCAAAATCCAGGTACCAGCTGATTAGACTGGGTTCACATTACGTTATAGGCAGTTCGCTAGACGGACTACATTACACCGCGGTATAACGCGGTGTAACGCAGCCGGTAACGCCGCCATTAAGCCCTATGTCGGACGCATCGCTAGCACATGCCCCCAATGGGCGTGCGCTAGCGATGTGCCGTCATTGAGTGACGGATCCTGGGACGCGGACTGCAGCGATTCCAGGTCCATCACCGCTAGCACAGATAGAGCATCTGCTAACTCTATCTGCATATTTTGGCACTTACGTTAATGCAGCCCGTTTAACGCATGTGTTGAACAGGCTGCTTTAACGCAATGTGAACCTAGCCTTACGTTGGGTGCCAATTAGGATATAGGTCATCAACAACTTAGTCCAGAACAACCTATCTAAGGCTTCCCCTGATTTCTAAAGGATCTCAAACAGTACCTAATATTATTCCATATTGTATGTATACAGACAGAAGAAATACAAACATTCAATGGTTGGAGCAAAATTTAAGTTTAAAGTTAATGATAACCTTTCAACTAAATTTTCTGAACACACAAAATTGTGGCTGCAGAGTGGAATAAAAAGGCACTGTGGGGATAGCAGAGGTGGCAGTGCTATGAGTGCTGATAAAAGGGTTTATAATGTGAAACAGCTAAACTCAGCCGTGCTGCCCCCCAGCCACACATAGGCCGGGTTCACATTGCGTTAACAGCAGCCCGTTTAACACATTCGTTAACGGGCTGCTGTTAACGCAAGTGCCGACATTCCATCGTGCTAGTGCAGATAGAGCATCTGCTAGCTCTATCTGTGCTAGCAGTGATGGACCCAGAATCGCTGCAGCCCGCGTCTCAGGGTCGTCACTCAATGACGACACATCACTAGCGCACGCCCATTGTGGGCGTGCGTTAGCGATGTGTCTGACATAGGAATTAATGGCGGTGTTAACAGACTGCGTTACACTGCGTTATGCCGCGGTGTAACGTAGTCCGTCTAACGGACGCCAGCAACGCAATGTGAACCCGGCCTTACTCATACACAAATTTAAACCAGATGATCAGGGTTGCCTGACATTATACATCACACACTGACAAACATGATCCACGATATTGTGGAGGAAGCGTTCTTCTTTCATCCTGTGTCCAGTTCAACATGAAAAAGGAGAACTGCTTCAGACTAGTCATCCAAGACACATAGTCCAGGCTGGCTTTCAAGGCATACTTTCTCTGAAATGCTGCAGCATTTCCCAGCAAAGCATGCACGGCTGAAATAAAGAAGCAACTGCTTCATTGTTGCTGTCTTTGACCTGGGCAGCATAAATCAACTGTCTGGCTCACTAAAATGCAAAAAATGAACAAACAACTACAGGCGGTGCAGAGATAAATGCATTCTTATAAATGTGATAAACTGTACATAACCAATGAAAATTAAAGGATTAAAATGGTGAGCTGCTAATATAGGCACAACGTTAACACAGAGTTCAACAAAATACACAGCCAAAATGAGATTAATCCTTACAGTGACAAATACATTAATGAAGAACCTTGAAAAAGATGGAGAGGTGACAAAATTTAGTCATCATTTTATTTCAGGAAAAAGCTCCAAGGACCTTAATGTTTGTAATAAACAATAGGTTGGCATGGAGACTTGAGACGCTGTAGGGAAGATAGGGTGGGGACGTAGAGAAATATCTTACTGGAGACTTCAATATTGCTAATATGGATACATTGATGGTGATATGATTGTGTATTGTAATGGGAGTGAAACTAGGACATAAATGAAAGAAACAGAATTCAGCTGATAATGTTACTAACCTGCCTGACCCCTACACTTAGTTGAATGTGGCGAGGAGAAAATAAACTTTATTCCCCTGCCAGAGTTCAGGTTTCAATCACTGGGGTGGCGCCGGAACGACTTCAGTCACTGCTCTGAGTATACAGAGTGGCGGCTCTAACCGTACCACCGGCCCTGACTGACATTGGCTCTGCACTGGGGGTACAGTTACACCCAACGCTCTGTATTCTCAGAGCTTTGACTGAACCCGCTTCGGCGTCGCCTTAGTTTCCAAAACCCGCATGCTGATGGGGGAATAAAGTTAATTTTGTCCCTGCAGCTTTTGAATAAGAGCAAGTGACGGGCAGGTTAGTAATGCTATTAACCCCGAAACTGCAGGATAATAGCGTTTTTCTGGTGACAAGTTCCCTTTAAAACACTTGTCACCATAATCAACAGAAAAGGGTTCTTCAAAGCAGAAGGCAGAAGCTGGCCAAGTATATTTACTTCTAAATTTATATAATTAAAGTGAAATTGCCATTTCATAAAATGCCTGACATATGCAGTAACATTCTAGATGTTTTGTGGGTCAAGGCACAGTGACCTCCACCAGTTGCTTGAAACAAAAGGATGACCAGCTTAACATGGTGACCCATTGCCAGAGGATAGCACTGCTCAGCTCTCCTCAGTGGATGAGAATAGTCATGCTAGACTCTCCTTAGTGTCTGAGATCAATCTTGTTTGTTTCCCCTTGGTGACTCACATAGGCTATGTTTGGCTCCCCTTGTTGACAGAGAGCAAACATTTTTGGCTGTAATTGGTGACTGATGTCAATCCTGCTTGGATTTCCTTGGTAGTTGAAATAGGCCATGATTGGCTTTACTTGGTAGTGGAGATCAATCCTGTTTGACTCTCCTAGATGGCTGAGACAGGCTATATTTGGCTCTCCTTGGGTGAATGAAATGCACGTGCATGAACTCACAGTTGCAGGGACAAAGAACTCATGTTTCTGATTTAAAAAAACATAATAATAGTGGGCCCCAATGCCTGAAAAATTGATCACAACATGTCACTATTATATTTTTAATTATTAAAGGGAACCTGTCACCCCAAAATCGAAGGTGAGCTAAGCCCACCGGCATCAGGGGCTTATCTACAGCATTCTGGAATGCTGTAGATAAGCCCCCGATGTATCCTAAGAGATGCAAAAAGAGGTTAGATTATACTCACCCAGGGGCGGTCCCACTGCGGTCCGGTGCGATGGGTGTCGTGGTCCGGTCCGGGGCCTCCCATCTTCTTACGAGGACGTCCTCTTCTTGTCCTCACGCTTCGGCTTCGGCCCAGGCATACTTTGTCTGCCCTGTTGAGGGCAGAGCAAAGTACTGCAGTGCACAGGTGCCGGGAAAGGTCAGAGAGGCCCGGCGCCTGCGCACTGCAGTACTTTGCTCTGCCCTCAACAGGGCAGACAAAGTACGCCTGCGCTGGAGCCACAGCGGGAAGAAAAAAATAGGACATCATCGTAAGAAGATGGGAGGCGCTGGACCGGATACATCGGGCCTTATCTACAGCATTACAGAAAGCTCACCTTCGATTTTAGGGGTGACAGGTTCCCTTTAAGTATGCTATATATTTAAGAATAAATTTAATGTAATATAAAATTATAACTTAGAACTTTGTCATTCAAGACTAGCAGTGTAGAATTGATAATTTCATTTCAACTTTCTTATAACAGTTACACATCAGTCCATACGACTGTAAGTTGCATTCCTTTTCTATTCTCTGCTTCCTGTCTACAATATGGAGGAAATGAACACTTCATGATACTGAGTGGACAGAGAGGATGTTTCCCAATTAATTTTCCGTATATTTAATCATTCAAGCATAGTTCTTCAGTTTAATGAACTCATACATACACAGCTTGAAATGTATTTTATCTAGTATAGACTAATCCTAAAAGCCCAAAACTTTGATGGAAGTTAGCCAATCAGAAATAGCAATCAAATGAAGTATGTACTGATTAAATAGAAACGATGATTATTTCACTTGTTTCAGCTTCATGCAAAACTAATAATGTTTTTGTAAAATGATAAAAGTAACACTCTCCTACACTCCCATTACCCCTGCCAGCTTTCTCCAAAATGCAAAAATAAAGCTTTTAAAAATTGTTTTCTTTCTTTCTGTTCTTAGACCTGTTTCTGGGCTAAATTGACTGACCATTTCCAATATGAATACTATTACAGATGAAAGGTTTGTTAGATTACTATATAGATGGACCTATGTGGTAAAGCATGTATCACTTACATATTGATGGCCAACTATAATTGGTTCAGGAGTCTTGGAGAAGTGAGTGGCAACTCATTCAATTGTGGAATTTAAACTTATTCCAGGATCTATTAACAAAAACGTACTTTGTGGGAAAACCCCTTTAATTTTCATTTTCGACATTACTGTAGCTACCGTAACTGAAACACACTTGTATTGTCAAGGTAGATTAACAAACAAAACATATCAGTGATTTCCCAGTGCAGGTTATGTAAAAGGTAAGTACGGTGCCACGTCGTAAAATAGTAAAAACCCACCAACAGCACTGCAGCAGCTTACTGGACAGATATAGTAGTTACATTACAGCTAGCTTCTGAAAGAAATATGCATATCACAGATGCATACCTGACGAAAACTAATTGTAAATTCACAGCATGGTACCAGTTAGGGTATGTCTCCCAGCGCTTTGGATGCAGCGGATACCCCGCTCCATCCAAAGTGCTGCCCCCTTTTGTACGTGTGGTGATTCAGACTGTGTTCATTGAACACAGGCGGAATGACTGCATCATATACATAGTCTGTGTCATTTATCTTGCGGAGACTGAGTGTCTCCGCCAGATAAATAGACATGCTGCGGTCTAGAAAGACGCGCCGCATGTCCGGTTAGGCAGGTCTGCCACCTGCGTGTTTGTACGCATAGTGGTGATGGGATTTCATAAAATGCCCTCCAATATGCTGTAACATCTGGACGCTGAGGCTGTACACAGCGTCCAATCTGCAGCAATTACTAAAGGAATACGCCCCATGGAAACATACCCTTAGAAACCCACTTGAGAAGTCAGTGGTTTCCCGTACTTTAGCTCACCTGTGATGTTACAGATGCTGAGAGCAGCTCAATGACTAACCAACATGTGTTGTTACAACAATTTACCTGATGAAAACCCCTAATGCTGTCATCTTAGTCCACTTTAGAGAAAGCCACTGGTGTGATCAGAATAGCTAAGCTCACAGGAATCCTCGTGTGCGAGCGACAGGCCACCTCATCTATGGTTGTCTAGAAAATCTATCACTGCTGGACAGTCCCACAATTCATTGTGAGAATTTGGTAGGAAGAAACCCTGGCCCCAATTCATCCAGATTGAGTTTTCTATGCCAGTCTTGAATGTGATGTGCCAAATTTATTAAAATATGCGCCTCCTAATGATTTTGGTACATCAAACAGCTGCTGTCCTCCATTACAAGAAATTTCCTCTGTCAAAATTTACATCACTCAGGTGAAAATTATGATTAATTTTTTGACCATCCTAGGCCACACCCTTCCTTGCCCACTTTTCAAAAAGTGGGCAAAGGTGACCTGGACTGGTCTACATATCACAAAAAGAAAATTACAACAGAGCGCTGGCAAAAACTATGATGAAGTGGCGCCAATATATTTTAACATAGCAGTAGGAAAACCAGACTGTGGCAGCATATGTTGCACACAGTGTGCATGCCCCTAGTTCTATGATAGTTAAATAGGTTGTTCAGCTTTTTTTTAAAGACGCACTCCCATCAATATTTTTATACTTTAATATATTGCAGTCATCATGTTATATAGCACAGTATACTTAGAATTGCTCTTTATGCCCGTCTACCTAGCTAATTCTTAAGTGTTCTCTGCTGTATGTAGAAACAGGAAGCCTCTTTTCCTTGAATAAGTCTTCAACTTCTGACCCAGCTGCTCTGCCCGTCACCCTGCCAGGGACTGCAGTGATGACTCATGCGGAGAAAAGAGACTTTTTTATTTCTACGTAGAGCTTTGAAGGATTCAGTTAGTTTGTTTTTAATAATGCGGTCACATAAACCTAATGGAAAAGAGAATTAGCTGGGTAGAAAGGCAAAATTAGCAATTGTAAGTGCACAGTGCTACATAATATGAAGATTTCAACATATTAGGAAGATAAGCATTATGATGAGAGTGCTTCTTTAAAATGGGTCCAAACATTGCATTGTCCTTATCTCATGAGATAGGCCCCAAGCGTTGTGTTCCAAAGGGGATTGTCTGCAGCATTAACCACTGCGTCCAGTGATTGCAGCTACTAAAATCCTGTTTCTGTCAGAAAAGGAAGCTAGGAGATTGATGTGGATAGAAGAGAGGATCAGTAGGTTAGCATGCATTTATTATTTTTGACAATGCTGGATCCTGTTTGAAAGGGAAAAAATGCTGGACTATACCTTTAACATATTTGCATGTAATTTGCCAACATGTAAGACATAATGCATTTGAGAGAATAAAATTCTATTGGAAGATAGAGGTGACATACAGTATCTGCACCTATTTATCAACCCTATGTATTCAACACTGTAGAATCAACAATGTAGAACCCATTCATTTTACATAACCATTGTTCACTCTACTGGAAGTTAACAATAGACAACACTTTATTGACATCCTGCATTCAAGATTCTATTCTCTCTCTTTTTAAGGCTGATGGCAAAATACATTTTCTAAGCAAATCTTTTCTATATTTTCTAGCTTAACTTTAAACTAAGTGAGCAATAAGATTGCAGCAAAGACAATGAAGCCCAGAGCTGATTTGTACAAATCTCAATCATTTTTTTAAGGACTTAAAATGATTTTAGTAAAATACTCCAATAATCAAACCCTGTTCAGTAATGAAGATTAATAGAGGATAACCCCAAGGGTATGTTCCCACGGTCAGTAAACGCTACGGGTTGGACGCTGTGGATGTACGCAGCGTCCAACCCGCAGCAGCCAGATGTTACAGCATAGTGGATGGGATTTCAAGAAATCCCATCTCCACTATGCATGTACGGACGCCTCTGGCTTCCCTGCGGAGACAGACATGTGGCGCGTCTTTCTAGACCGCAGCATGTTTACTTATCTTGCGGAGACGCTCAGTCTCCGCAAGATAAATATCACCCGTACAATGTATTGGATGCAGTGATTCCGCACGGTTCAATGAACTCATGAGGAATCACCTGCGTTCGAAAGGCGGCAGCTCTTTGGAAGGAGCGAACATGCACTGCCTAATATTTACCGTGGGGACGTGGCCCAAAAGGTACACCTGGGTGACAATATGTTGACTTCTTTGGTTAAATCCATTAGCATGGTTTTTGGCCCATTTAAAGTTATCATGTCCTCCTGCTTAAGTAATAGACACTAATGACATCCATATTCTCCAAAGTAGCAGTCACAAACTCATGAAGGATCAAGTGTCTCAAACACGTGGAACTTGAAAACGGAATATAATGAGGGCAATTTTGGCTAGCTCCTGTAGCTTTGGCCAATTAAAAAAATAGATAAATAAAATAGTATGTTAATAATTTATCATTATAATTTTCACTTCAATCTAGTAGTGGCCTAAAATGCACAGTGCTTAGAAGCTCTTTCTAACATAGCTTGCAAGCAGTGCTCTGAAGCTAGCTGGATTGTGACGGCGAAGCCGATAGCTACCGATCCGGCTAGCTTTAGTGCAACCGCACTCCTTGGCTTCCAACATCAGAAAGGGCAGAGTTGTAGCTAGCATCACAACGATGCTCCTTACCCAAACTGTCAATCAACCAGGAGCACAGTGCCCCATGGAAGTAAGGAGTAGATTCCCTTTGAGGCTATTTGCATCAGATCATCATTATTTGCATGACCTAATAACTTATATTTGCAGCTTGTTAGAAACATTTATTGCAGTAAATGTCGGATAACGTTTTACAAAATGCAAATCTCTTAATTCCCTGTTAGACACTGAACCATAAGCGCGACACTCGCGTCTTACTGAGATTCTGCATAAATTCTTAATCCAAGTCATCAATATCTTGCACGAGCTGTTATCTTGTCATGCTTTGCCGTTCAAGGAGCTGATACATCAAGCAAAACGAAGTTTAACTATAATTGATGAGTCATCTTAGAACGCGATTTCTTGTCACAACAGGGAAACGACACTATTTCCCTGTAAAATCTATCGCCCCATACATGTCGATGCAGCTGCAAATTGGTTATTTTTTCCCCCTCTTTTAGTCTTACGGTGGAAACACATTCGCTTTAACGTTAACCTTTTATATCTAAATATTTGACATTTCCGAATAAAATGCTGCATTGTAAAAGTTTCAAATTAAAGCACAAATAATCCCATAACCGGCCTAATAATAGCAGGCAATTCCATGTAATAATTCTGCTGTGTCCTTTCTTCTCTGACCTTTACTCCAGTGAGAAACCTCATTTAATTCTGTCTATTGAAGGAACATAAAAACAGTTTATGTAGCGCTCGGCCCAATCCCACTGGAAATAAGTTTGGAAGAATAAAGCTTGGTTCATCTTTTCTTTCTAAGTGTTACTCATTTTATTGGCTAAACGGAGGAAGCCAATAATTGGGAGCACCGGGGTATCATTTAAAAGGTTTAGTATAAGTCAATCTAATTTTTAACACAGGTTTTATTGACTGGTCTTTGTTTAGGCAGGGAAATCCAGTAAGGTGCCGTTGTTTAGCATCCAAAGGTTTTTGTTCTTTAATGTGCTAATAAAAGCAGAGGAAAGACTGTTATTCAATAAGTCAAAGTGCATTTGTGTCAGCGTCATTATCTGAGGCTAACAGTGGCGATGTCAGATACTACTTTTAAATTGTAATGAAAAAGAGGGCGCTGAGAGATCATTTCCTTAAGATGCAGGATATCATCTGAAGTAAAGCGCACAAGACGACTAGGCCTGTGGGAATTGTGAAAGCGCTTTGTTTACGTACCTGTCATTTGCTCGCATTGTTCGCAGATAAATTGCTCTAATAAGATCCAAGCGTCGTTAAATTCTACCGTAAAGTTCAAATCCCAGCAAAGTAGAGTGGCAACGATGAATATGATGATCAATTATCATGTAACGGTCAGGACTGCCAACTTGACTTCTTATTGCTTCTGGGCGGCTTATTAAAAAATTCCAAGACAGACAATATTTTTTTACAGACACATTTGAAAACCATAAGAAATCATTATTATTATTAGTGATACATGTCTACGGCCCATAATAAGAAGGTCTTGGCTGCATTTATTGTAAACTGTAAAATGATGATAATTACAGTCAAAATAATCTATATAAGTTTATTCTTCTTCAAAAAAGCTCAATTTTGATTCTACGGACAGGGCAAAAAATGTGTCCAATTTTTTACGGACTGTCCTAGAATGTCTGGATGATATGCAACAGTGGTAACGGCACATATAGTATGCTAAAATGTCATTTTTTTTATTTTTAACATTATCTTATGTCAGCCGGTCCCCAATTTTTTGCTATTGGGATGATGCCTTATATCACAGATTTACAGTGGGTACGGAAAATATTCAGACCCCTTTAAACTTGTCACTCTTTGTTTCATTGCAGCCATTTGGTAAAATTTCTACATTTCTGTTTTTTTTCAGTCAAGATGGGGGGCAAAGTGTACAATAATGAGAAAAAAATGAACTATTTTGAATTTACCAAATGGCTGCATTGAAACAAAGAGTGAAACATTTAAAGGGGTCTGAATACTTTCCGTACCCACTTTATATATGTATGTATCAGGGTAACCAAAAATTCCTGGACAGTCTGTAAAAATAGAACACTTATTCCCCCGGTCCGTAAAAAAAAAAAAAAAAAAAATCGATGTGTGGTGATATTTTTGAAGATGGAGAGACTTGTACAAATTTTTATTACTGTATTTGTCATCCTTTTACAGTTCACAGTGAACCCTGCACCACTTATATTAAGATTTATTATGGTTTCCTAATGCATTAGTAAAAAACGACTGTCCGTATCCATAAATTTTTAAGAAGCTGTCCAAACAAAAAAAAGTTGGCTACCTTTGTTTGTAGACAACAAAACAAAAAAAAATCCTTTTCTTTGAGAAAAGCAAGTGTTCGGTAGAAAAGGACAAATCTCTTCGAGGCACCTCGAACTTTACAGAAAACTTGTTTGTGAATTGGAAAGTTTGAGGAGAACTGGAAAATCCTTCAGCTTCACTACTCTACACTGTGTTGGATCTTTCGGGTCATATGATCAGTCACATGCTTGGGAGGATCTTCAATATGTGGAGCGTATCTACTATATAATTGTCTAAGGGTCACTTCCGTCTATCCTTCTGTCTGTCTGTCTTTCTGTCACGGTTATTCATTCGCTGATTGGTCTCGGCAGCTGCCTGTCATAGCTGCCGCGACCAATCAGCGACGGCCACAGTCCGGAAAAAAATGGCCGCTCCTTCCTCCCCGCATGTACTGATCATGCAGCAATGCTGTGTATGTGTGCGCTGCCGAGAAAGTATATAATGTGTGTGCTGTAACTATATACAGTCATGGTCAAAAGTATTGACACCCCTGTAATTCTGTCAGATAATACTCATTTTCTTCCTGAAAATGATTGCAAACACAAATTATTTGGTATTATTATCTTCATTTAATTTGTCTTAAATGAAAAAACACAAAAGAGAATGAAGCAAAAAGCAAAACATTGATCATTTCACACAAAACTCCAAAAATGGGCCAGACAAAAGTATTGGCACCCTCAGCCTAATACTTGGTTGCACAGCCTTTAGCCAAAATAACGGCGACCAACCGCTTACAGTAACCATCAATGAGTTTCTTACAATGCTCTGCTAGAATTTTAGACCATTCTTCTTTGGCAAACTGCTCCAGGTCCCTGATATTTGAAGGGTGCCTTCTCCAAACTGCCATTTTTAGATCTCTCCACAGGTGTTCTATGGGATTCAGGTCTGGATACATTGCTGACCACCTTAGAAGTCTCCAGTGCTTTCTCTCAAACCATTTTTTAGTGCTTTTTGAAGTGTGTTTTGGGTCATTGTCCTGCTGGAAGACCCATGACCTCTGAGGGAGACCCAGCTTTCTTACACTGGGCCCTACATTATGCTGCATAATTTGTTGGTAGTCTTCAAACTTCATAATGCCATGCACATGGTCAAGCACTCCAGTGCCAGAGGCAGCAAAGCAACCCCAAAACGTCAGGGAACCTCCGCCATGTTTGACTGTAGGGACCGTGTTCTTTTCTTTGAATGCCTCTTTTTTCTCCTGTAAACTCTATGTTGATGCCTTTGCCCAGAAAGCTCTACTTTTGTCTCATCTGACCAGAGAACATTCTTCGAAAATGTTTTAGGCTTTCTCAGGTAAGTTTTGGCACACTCCAGCCTGGCTTTATGTCTCAGGGTAAGAAGTGGGGTCTTCCTGGGTCTCCTACCATAAAGTCCCTTTTCATTCAGACGCCGATAAATAGTACAGGTTGACACTGTTGTACCCTCAGACTGCAGGGCAGCTTGAACTTGTTTGGATGTTAGTCGAGGTTCTTTATCCAACATCCATCATCCGCACAATCTTGCGTTGAAATATCTTGTCAATTTTTCTTTTCCGTCCACATCTAGGGAGGTTAGCCACAGTGCCATGGGCTTTAAACTTCTTGATGACACTGCGCACGGTAGACACAGGAACATTCAGGTCTTTGGAGATGGACTTGTAGCCTTGAGATTGCTCACGCTTCCTCACAATTTGGTTTCTCAAGTCCTCAGACAGTTCTTTGGTCTTCTTTCTTTTCTCCATGCTTAATGTTGTACACACAAGGACACAGGACAGAGGTTGAGTAAACTTTAATCCATGTCAACTGGCTGCAAGTGTGATTTAGTTATTGCCAACACCTGTTAGGTGCCACAGGTAAGTTACCAGGTGCTGTTAATTACACAAATTAGAGAAGCATCACATGATTTTTCGAACAGTGCCAATACTTTTGTCCACCCCCTTTTTTATGTTTGGTGTGGAATTATATCCAATTTGGCTTTAGGACAATTCTTTTTGTGTTTTTTCATTTAAGACAAATTAAATGAAGATAATAATACCAAACAATTTGTGTTTGCAATCATTTTCAGGAAGAAAATGAGTATTATCTGACAGAATTGCAGGGGTGTCAATACTTTTGGCCATGACTGTATATAGATAGATATATAGACACCAGATGGTGGCCCGATTCTAACGCATCGGGCATTCTAGAATATGCATGTCCACGTAGTATATAGCACAGTCACGTAGTATATTGCCCAGTCACTTAGTATATTGCACAGCCCATGTAGTATATTGAACAGCCCATGTAGTATATTGCCCAGCCCACATAGTATATAGCAATGTGGGCATCATATCCCTGTTAAAAGACATAGACAATTACATAGTATATATATATATATATATATATATATATATATATATATATATATATATATATATATCTACTATATAAAGCTGAATGTGTGTGTGTGTGTGTGTGTGTGTCCGGGATTGGCATCTGCACCGTCGCAGCTACAGCCACAAAATTTTGCACAGTCACACGTCTGGACCCCGAGAGCGTCATAGGCTACGTTGTGAGGTGAAATATTAATCCCGCGCTTTCCAATTCACCAAACAATTTTGCCCCTATCTACATAATGGGGAAAAAGTGAAAGGGAAAGTGTTGGAAGCGTCGCAGCTACAGAAACAAAATTTTGCACAGTCACACGTCTGGACCCCGAGAGCGTCATAGGCTACGTTGTGAGGTGAAATATTAACCCCGCGCTTTCCAATTCACCAAACAATTTTGCCCCTATCTACATAATGGGAAAAAATGAAAGGAAAAGTGTAGGAGGCAAATTGACAGCTGCCAGATGTGAACAAGGGGTACTAAAAGAATAAGAGCGACGGCGCCAAAGAGTATATACCGTACAGTTGCTAAGGTGGGGCCTCGACATGGGATACTCACCACACACGGGGATATGAACACACACAAAATGCGCCACACACTACCACGTGCTTGAACACATATTACCCTCAGCACACATTTCACCACAAATACACCAACCTCGCCACATAAAAGTCAAAACACAAAAGTCGCCACTCAAAACTCGCCACGCGCAGAACTCGCCACATGCAAAAACTAGGCTCTTGCAAAACTCGCCACAAGTGCAAAATTCTCCTCATGAAAAACTCGCCACACGCAAAACTTGCACACGCGGAAAAATTGCCACATGCACAAAAGTTGCAACACATGCAAAAGTTGCCTCACACAAAACTTGCACATACTCAAAAGGCACCACACATAATACTCGCAACGCGCAAAACTCGCCATGCGCAAAACTTGCTGCACACAACTTGCTACACTAACCTGTCACATGTAACTCGACACACAAAAAGTTGCTACACAAAACTCATCTCACAAAAGTCGCTACATGCATGTCGCCACACGCAACTCAACACACACAACTTGACAAACGAAACTCGCCCTAAAACACACACAAGTCTGGTATTATCCTTCAAAAATAAAAATCTGATTAATAAGCAGACAAACTACAACAATTGCACCATATAGGAAATACGGCAGCTGTCAGTCACATGATCTGTCTATTATGTGTATGTGTGAGCTAATATATACTGCCAGGGGGAGGGCTTCCTGTTGGCTGGGGATTTATCAGGCTGCCAATTTAGCTTACAAATACTGAGGTAAAAATACTGAGCAAATAACGTGTGAACGAGGTCTAATACAGGAGGAGATGACACACAGGTATATACTATATACAGGGGAGATGACACACAGATATATACTATATACAGGAGAGATGACACAGGTATATACTATATAGAGGAGGAGATGACATATAGGTACATATATATACAGGAGGAGATGACATACAGGTATATACTATATACAGGAGGAGATGACATACAGGTATATGCTATATATAGAAGATGACATGCAGGTATATACTATATGCAGGAGGAGATGACACTCAGATATATACTATATACAGGGGAGATGACACAGGTATATACTATATACAGGAGGAGATGACATACAGGTATATACTATATATAGAAGGAGATGACATTCAGGTATATACTATATATAGGGGAGATGACACACAGCAGGTATATACTATATACAGGGGAGATGACATACAGGTATATACTATATACAGGAGATGACATACAGATGTATACTATATATAAGGGAGATGACAAACATGTATATACTGAGGTGATGAGGTGAAAATGAGAGGTGTGAGGTGAAAATGAAAAGGTGTGAGTGCAAAATGAAAGGAGTGAGGAAAAATAGTGGAGTGATCAGAAAATGACAGATGTGAGGTTGAAATGACAAGTGTTAGGGGGGAATGAGAGGAGTGAGGGAGAAAATGAGAGGTGTGAGGGAGAAAATGAGAGATGTGAGGGGGAAAATGAAAGATGTGATTGGGAAAATGAGAGGCGTGATGGGAAAATAAGAGAAGTGAGGTGCTATAACTAACCACAGATATTTACTATGCCCAGGCAACGCCGGGCTCTTCAGCTAGTATATATATAAAATTGCCTATGGGTCACTTCTGTAATATATATATAATTGTCTATGGGTCACTTCTGTAATATATATATAATTGTCTATGGGTCACTTCTGTCTGTCTGTCTGTCCTTCTGTCACGGATATTCATTGGTCTGTCTGTCATGGAAATCCAAGTCGCTGATTGGTAGCGGCAAAACAGCCACGACCAATCAGCGACGGCCACAGTCCGGCGTATACATATATATACACACATATATATACAGAACGCATATGCTGCAGAGAAACACTAACAATAGATCTATTACCTCCCTATTCTACCTTAATGCATTATAATTAGTGATATTGACTCCTCCACTTCTTTACACTGCCAATACATTTCTTTCCTATTTTCAGCAGTTTAAACCTATTGTGCGCGTCCCAGAGCTTGAAAAACACGGATATGTTCATTTGGGGACTATTTTAAATATCATACTTAAAAAAACACAATAATGTAAGTTATACGAAGCTCTGTAACTAATTGAAAAAGTTAAATACACTGATTTATTTAGAAAATTTGATATGACAAAAAAAAAAAAAAAATATATATATATATATGTGTATAATATTATTTCAGTTCCCATCATAATAGATATCTTATGGCTAGCCAGGTTAAAAATAGTAATAATAAATAGGTATAAAAATAAATGTTTTTTTAACCTCATTTTTGACCGGAGCAATTTTATTACTTGTACAATTTGGCTCATAAAACCTGATATCAGTGCAAAAAATGAATAGCGGTTTTGTTTCTATGTTTGTCCTTGTGTCGAGGACTAAAAGGTGAGCCATGGAGTATGACAGTTATAGTCTGCCAGATAAATTACTGTTTCTTGCTAGAAAAGAGCCAGTGGTTCAGATTTACTTGGCATACCATTTAACTGATATGATCCGGTCTCTGTAGAGGCTGAAGTCTTCGTAATGAAAAAAAGATGGGTTGTGAACCAGGCGTACAATGATGGGGGTATTTAATGTATTCTGAAGTGGCCAAATGTACTAAAAATGTTCCTAAATTCCCTGTAATGAGGCTATCAGATGCTTTTAAAATGTTTAATTTCCCACTGAGTGGCACTACACATGATTATGGCCAAATAGCACGCTTTCTGCTATGCTGTAGGAAATCATGATTAAGTGGTTTATTTATTTTCTGTGGCACTGTAAAAGCTAGGATGTTCTCCGATCCATTCCAATGAGGTTTTTTTTTCCCCTCCTATAGGCTTTCATTTGCGTAGTATAGCATACGCTCCTGCTTAAAATTAGAAAGGGTAGCGCTAGTGTGAAATGTCTTCTGTAAAAAGGCCACAACATATTTATACAGATCAATGTCCAATTATAAGCAGAGAACCACTATGGTAAAAGGTCAGAAAATAATAATCTTTCTGGCATTTATTACTCGCAAAGCAAGGTCTTTTGCAAGGTCAACCATCAAAATATACAATACAAATTACACTGCGGTATTTCCAAGTATTCCGCGCAGCACAATTTTACTGTTTTTAAAGAAATGGAAGATAGGAAAAGGACAAAGCCACCAATATCCTGCTAGAGGAACGGTTTTACTGAATTATTATAAGTGTCTGCTCTCTGGGTCCTTTAATTGGTCTAATTTATGACCATGGAGAGTACAGCACACACCTTACTATGCATGTGAATATAGATACAAAATCAGATATTACCTGATAAGAAACTAGGCTATAACTAAGTTTCCCCTTTTTAATAGCACTGGGTATATGTTATAAATGAGCACTTCTAGGTATGGATGCTAACTAATGTCCAGATCATTATCACCGTGAGCCCATTAGGATGTGGGGCTTTTAGAGAACTTAGCTCACACAAAACTTAACTGTTGTACAGAAGAAATCCATATTATCATTGTGTTGTTGATGAGTTACATTAGTTAGAACTATAGGAAATCTAAGCTTGCATTATACGCACGAGTGATTCAATTGCAGGACTAGGTGGGAGGAAAGGGAAATATTTTGTCGCTTGAGGGTATCATCAGACTACCGTTTAAATCTTTAAATCTTCATGTTTAATTATATTTTTTTAGGATTTTTTCCATCTTATAATTTATTTTATAAACTCCCTAAAGAGTACCTATTGTATCACCAACCTGGGGATGCCCTTATTATGTAATAGAAGAGTGGACAACCCCAAAATGGTGATGTAACCAAATATGCAGGGGTAAGGAAAGGTAAGAATGGTAGTTTCTTTTTTATGTTTAAATGTAACTGAGGATAGCGACATGACGGGGGAAACTATTATATGAATGGGCCATGTACAGAGGACATTATTAAAGGAAGTGCCAGGATGGGGAGATTATTACAAGATAGGGGCCAGGATGGGGAGATTATTACAGGATAGGGGCCAGGATGGGGAGATTATTACAGGATAGGGGCCAGGATGGAGAGATTATTACAGGGTAGGGGCCAGGATGGAGAGATTATTACAGAATAGGGGCCAGGATGGGGAGATTATTACAGGATAGGGGCCAGGATGGGGAGATTATTACAGGATAGGGGCCACGACGTGGAAGACTATTACAAGGGTCAATAAATCTGACCAACTTACTGGGGGGAGCCTTGTCCAAAATTTGCACAGGGGACTATAGGACTCTAGTTACGCCACAGAGGGGAGCCTACTTGCTCTGACTCCTGCATGTAGAGCACAATTTATCAGGCACAAATAAAGTGCAAGCAACACATAGAAACGTTCCAGTTATGTAAATTAACAGGTATTACATTATTGCATATTCACCCAGATGCTTTTAGGTTTTTTTCCTTCACTCCAGGATACATGCTATATAAAAATCTGTAAGTAGTTTTGGAGTCTGCAAATTCCAAGCTATATTTTTGGAGAACCCCAACCTTCAAGGTAGCGTTTCCCTCAAAATGTAACTTGAAATGTGCGAATACTAGAGATAAATATGGATTTCTGTATAGCATGCAGCAGTTTAGAATGAAATTCTAGTTTTGCCATTCTAGTCATTTAGTGTGGTGTTAGTAGCTGAGGTGTGTATTATGAGCCTGTGCAGCAGCTGAAGTCTGTATCATGAGGCGCTACAGCAGCTGAAGTGTGTCTTGTGAGATTTTGCAGCCTCTGAAGTCTGAATTATGAGGTTGCGCAGCAGCTGAGTGGTGAATTTTGAGGCTGTGCAGCAGTAGAGGGGGGATTATAATTTTGCAGCATCTGAAATGTGTACAATTTTGTTCTTAATTGCATAGTCCAGCATTTCCAAAAAAATCACACCTTTATTTAACTAAAAAATTATTTAAATTCATCATAATTAGATCAGAACCATCATAGCCAAAAATGTTACATTTTTCCTTGGAAAGGCTGGATAATTATTCAACAAATTTTTGACTACATTACTTGAAAACCAGTTACAACGTAACTTGTGGATCCCATCAAAATAAATTAATTAGATCCAGATTCCAAGGAAACTTAAGCAGAGCTGATAAATTGATCACTTTTCCCTGTATCATTATTAGGTTCTGCAGCAGCTGAGGGTGTATACCAGTATTTCTCAAACTCCAAGTCCTCACGGACCCCAACAGGTCATGTTTTCAGGATTTTCATAGTGCTGCACAAATGAGAGAACTCCTGATACTTCCATCACCTGTTCAATACTAAGGAAATCCTAAAAACATGTCCCGTGGGCTCCGTGAGGGCTGGAGTTTGGGAAACACTGGAGTATACTATGCAGTGCAATTTTGTATATTTTCTAGATGGTCAGAATTAATTTGTGTAGGGAATCCGACCACCTCTACCCGAAATGCAGAGACGTTCAGGGCCCCTTCTTCAGATAGATGCAGGTCATACATAGTAACATAGTAACATAGTAAGGCCGAAAAAAGACATTTGTCCATCCAGTTCAGCCTATATTCCATTATAATAAATACCCAGATCTACGTCCTTCTACAGAACCTAATAATTGTATGATACAATATTGTTCTGCTCCAGGAAGACATCCAGGCCTCTCTTGAACCCCTCGACTGAGTTCGCCATCACCACCTCCTCAGGCAAGCAATTCCAGATTCTCACTGCCCTAACAGTAAAGAATCCTCTTCTATGTTGGTGGAAAAACCTTCTCTCCTCCAGACGCAAAGAATGCCCCCTTGTGCCCGTCACCTTCCTTGGTATAAACAGATCCTATTGGTTTGATCCATATCTACATATTTATACTATATCTTGTCGATGGATATACCCCTTTACAGGCGAGTTCAGACAAGGTGAATATTATGTGGCTTTCCGCTACAGATTCCACACAAGATATTTAGCGATTTATAGTACAATACGTGTAGATGGCCGCATTTAACGACAACACAAGTCTAAACTACCAATTTATTAAGTTTAGACAGAATTCTGTTGTAATTCTTCTTGAAATGTTGAAAAATGTTTCGTAACAGAAAGTTGCACAAAAATGTTGGGACTTGTAGCATTTTTACACCAAGACAGGGCATCTTCAAGTTTTTGAAAAGTGGGTGGCGTGTAAGCAATGCAGGGCATAGCCAAAACATACAAGTGGAATGAAATTACTACAGAAACGTTTGCCAGCCCCTGTCTGGTGTACATCTTTGACAGTGGTGCATACGAGTTGACATATACGCCAAATTCAAAAAGAGAAAACGCCATTTTAATTAATTTGGCACTTCTTACTCCAGCACAGCCTTCATTAACACTAACTGCTGCTCCCTTGAGTATTCTGTTTCTCTATCAATAAACCCGCCATGGTTCCAGAGATACGTATGGGCTTTTTTATATAATGCTAATGTCTATGATCTTTAATAAGGGGGCACACTGTTTACAGGATTCTCTGGAGGGACTATTACTCTGTGAGCACCGCCCCATTACTAAAGAACATAAAACAAGTACCAAATAAAAAAGGCCCGCATCTTTATAACCGCATGGCAAATTTTAACAGTGAATAAATAATGGAATACTCAGAGGAGCAGAAGCAATAAAATAAGAGCAAAAAGTGGAAATTTATGACCTGGTGACAAGTTCCTCTAAAATCAATGAGAAATCCTCCATGCGGGTTTAGTTATATAAAACCTATAACAGTGTTCGTCTTTAGATATAACTTATGGTAAGTGACATACATGTATAAAGGTTAATATGTGAACTGTCACACCGATAGCATCCTCTTTATTGAGACCACGGAGTCTTGAGAGCATTGCCTACCTGACAAGCCATTGCTTACAATAAGGACCCTCAATGTGATGCTGCCTGCACAAGATGACCTACTGTCCTGTATTATGAATTTCTTATCTCCGCTTCTTCATAGATCTCCAGACGTATTTTTAACACAAAGCTATTTATAAAGATGACATTTATGTAAAGCATATTATTAAAAGGTACTGAAGAAACAGAAGTGCCATTTATTCTCTAGCAGATGAAAGGGATGCAGCTCACACGGAGAACAAGACTTTGTACATAATACATTGGGCTTGCAGGGTATTTTTTATGAGTTTCTATCAGATGTAATAGGAAAATGTGTCAGAATGAGAACCACGTACGTATAATAACTCAGGGTTTATACATATCTACAAGCCGTCCTTGGGCTACTGAATACTCTGGAGGAGCAATCATCACCAAATGTTTTCTTGGGTATTGATTTTGCTACATTAGAATTTTTTTTCAATTCAAGACTTTCACTAGGGGACTACAGCTCCAATTTACATTTGAAGATACTGAGCAATGTCCATTGCCTGAGAAATGAGGTGTAGACAACGAAAGATTACATACTAAAGCAAACATCAGCAAGAAAATATTATTTGAAGACCACAGAAGAACCTCATCAGAAAGCCTTGAAAAGAACAACCCTTTTTATTTATAGCTGATACTATGGATAGATTATATCTAGGAACCTAAGCAAGTATTTGCTTTACTTTATCGGATCTCTTTTTTTATAGAGAAATTGAAAGGAGACTCAATACTCATCATGTTATGGCTTACGGTGGGAGTGTATTGCATTGGTTCCATTTAATGAATAACTTTAAGATTATTGACGTCAATTGAAAGCTCCATTGGCCGACAGCTATCTCTTCAAGTTCCATCATGTCAATGGATGATCAGGTCCGCCTGTATTTCCAATGGAAAAATAGAGTTTGCCACTGTCAGACATTTCTGGAAGAGGCTCATCTCCAAAGGAAACAAAAGGATAAAGTAGAGTAATTCAACATGCCTGACTTTACATTTCCCTGACATCATCTGGAGGCCCTCACACTTATTAGATGCTCTGTTTGCCATAAAGATGATGGGAACTATCAGTGACATGGTCTTCGAACTTTCATTAGAGTCATGTGGTCAGATGTTGGTGCTAGTACTATTGATAGACTGCAATGACATTGTATCCACGTGACACTAGGCTTGACATTTGTATTTGGCACCAGAAATGAATAGATTTTCTGGTTCATGGAGCAAGAATTAAAGGTTCTTGGAAGAAGTGTTAGGATCATGTATTTTGATGTTACTGTTTAATGGGAACCGGACATCCTGACAAGTGGCAGCATGAATGGTAGCTTAGCATACATATTAGTCCATAGATCATGTACAAGAACACATTCAGTAATTCATGCGTGCACAAAGACCCCTCACATAAATAATCAGAGAGATCACATGAATGTATAGTTCAAAATATAAAACAATCCTTTATTGAAACATACAATTAAAAACTTTTTTTCCCCCAACCATATAGTAGGTCATAAAATCAGAAATACCTCCGATCTACAAAACAGCAGGTCTCAAGCTCTCATGTGAACAAACTACCTATAAAAGCCTATTGTTGGTCAACCTAAGTAATAAATGACCTAAACAATGGCACAATAGTTATGATAGCTGTTGAACATCTGTATGGAACAATAATGCATAAAGAGTGCAATACATATATATATAGCGCACTACAATTGCAAACAATTACACAGTGAGAAATGTATATAAGTAAATTACTATTACTATAAATTACTTATATACATTTCTCACTGTGTAATTGTTTGCAATTGTAGTGCGCTATATATATATGTATTGCACTCTTTATGCATTATTGTTCCATACAGATGTTCAACAGCTATCATAACTATTGTGCCATTGTTTAGGTCATTTATTACTTAGGTTGACCAACAATAGGCTTTTATAGGTAGTTTGTTCACATGAGAGCATGAGACCTGCTATTTTGTAGATCGGAGGTATTTCTGATTTTATGACCTACTATATGGTTGGGGGAAAAAAAGTTTTTAATTGTATGTTTCAATAAAGGATTGTTTTATATTTTGAACTATACATTCATGTGATCTCTCTGATTATTTATGTGAGGGGTCTTTGTGCACGCATGAATGGTAGATTGCCTGCATGACTGAATTTTTCTTCTCAGAAACGCTGGAACTGTGAAGGAGAGACCTGTCGATCAACTGCAGTGATACTGGGAAGAGCCAGTTGGGACGGAGTCACAAACGTCTGATCTCTTGCTATGACCGGATCTTCAAAGTATATTTTCTCTGATATGACAGAGCATTTCAGAGAGAGTTATATCAGGCTACAATCATGCAGCCAATCTGATTCATGCTGCTTGTGGATTGGGCAGCATGAATTACCTGACAGATTCCCTTTAACTAAAACTTTTCAAAATTTGTTTAGCAATTTGCTACACATATTCAGGTTTTAATGGGAAATATGATAAAAAGTGTGGACTGTAGATTAATTTTTCAAAAAATACATTGGAAGGTTGGTCCAATAATCATGACGTTATTTTAATTAAATGTATGTATTCAAGACGGAAAATAATTTTTGCAATTTGGCTTCATTAAAAATTGTTCATGGTTTGGTTTTTACAGACTCTTTATTGCCTGCACTTTGAAATTTGATGTAGTCTGTGGTCATCAGCTGAGAAAAGCTTAGAAAAAACAAATTCTCCAGTCAGTCAGAACAAGCTCACCGATGGATTTTCAGTCCAAACATTAGGCAGCAAGTAATAAACATATTCAAGGAGACCTTAAAGGTGATTTACCTTGAATAAAGTATTAAGAGCGCTTTATCAGGCTCCTACTAATGTTTTTAATAATGCTTTTACCATAACTGTTAATGTTTTAGGTGTAAAAATAATGTTTAATCCGGTGTGCCTGAATCAGAACTACTCTGTGTGCGCCATCAGTGAATATCATATGCAATAGTGAAATTAATGGCAGGTAGCACGCAGATTTGCCAATACCTGCCAAAAAAGCCATGTAACATGCAAAAGCCACACTGTGAAGTACAAAAACAAATATGACTGCAAATACACTGTTATAGTCAAGGTATTGTCTGTCAGCTACCTATGATTGCCATAATTAAATATGCCAACAGCCTTTCCAGAGAGGGAGAGGACAGGAACTCTAGAGCCACTTAATGGAAGTAGCAAACCTAAACGTTACGGTAATAGCGACCCTTTAAAGGGCCTTGCCATATGATTTAGGATAAGAAGCCAAAACAGAAACTCCATTTGCAGATACAGGGATGGGATGTGTGCCTCTCATCAATGCAAAGCAAGAGAGGCTAGATGAGAGTCTTCTAACAATACGTATAAAGTGTAAAGTTTCTCCATGTGAAGAGTGCCATGTCTGATTAAGGAGGCCTGTAAGCCATGTAGTTCTGCTCTTGGAATTTAAATATGCAAATTGCTTCTTCAGAGAGGAAAAAAAACTCCCACCCAGTCAAATCAGCGCTCTTGTTTTGTACTTTCTGAAAGATGTGTCTGGAATTGAGTTTCTGTTTTAGCTTCTTTTATACAAAATTGTGTGGCAAGACCAGTAAAGATTTGATATTGACTTTTCAGTCTGCTAATTCTAATAGGTGACAATAAAGTACCGGTCCTCTCCTTTTCTGAAGAGATTTTCATTTTCAAATTCCCAAAGAAGAAACGCATGGTTTATAAGTCTCATTATGCTCACTTGCCCTCTCCACAAAGAGAAAAACTACCCCCTGCACCACCTATCAGAAGCCTCTCACCCAGTCATATCGGCTGCCCTGCTTTGCACCAATGATGGGCACACACCCCAAAATGTGACTTCAAATGGAGTTTCTAGTTTGTCTTCTTATCCTAAGTCATATGGTAAGGCCATTAAAGGGTCGATATTGACTTTTAGGTTTGCTAATTCCAATAGGTATTACTACAGCTCCTATACTCTCTCTCTCTATTTGCATATTGAAATTTCCAAAAGAGCATTGCATGGCTTATAAGTCTCTTTATGCTGACTTGATATTCACCAGAAGGAGAAACTTTGCCATAATTTTAAAAATGTCCCTACCTAATGTGGAGGTAGATAACTTAGTAGAAGAGCAGCATTTGAGATTTAATATTCTTCTACAGGGACCAATCCAATTTATGTGTATAAACCCTACCTTAAATAGTTAAATAGTTGTGTGTTACCTGTTATTAGTTTATTTATCACACAAACGATATAGACTGACTTTTAAAGGCAATCTTTCAGCGGGGTTTTGCTATGTAATCTGAAGACATCATGAGGTAGAGTTTAAAACACAGATTTCAGCAATGCCTCTCTTATCAATATATGTGGTTTTGTTCACTTGCAATGATTATTTTAGCACAAGAAGTTTATCATTGCGGAGACCTCACAGCAGGTGCCTGGTAGTCCGACACGCCCCCTCCTGTGATAGGCACCTCACTGTCTATGGACATTGTATATACAGAGCCTGGTGGGGGCGGGGTTAGCTTTCTCAGCTCTGCTTCATGCTAAATCTAAAAACTCAGATTGTGTCATAACGATTGCTCCCAGTAATCTAAGTGATACATTAACCTCAGAAATATACCATGCCTAGGTTCAGGCAGCTCATAAGAAATATGTACATCCGAAAAAACAAAGAAAGCTATCGCCTTAAAATGCAAACATTTTATTCCAATCAATTATTAAAATCAACACATTTTGTAAAACAGAAGAATATAAGGTTGTGAAGACACTGTGCAAACTGTATGCGGACCAGCCTACGGATAAATGGCGCTATGGGTTTACATGAGAAAAGGGAACATATAGGTATATGGGAGATAAATATAATCCACAGTGGGAGAAGGGGGTGAGAAGGGGGTGTGGAGAATCACTTCTTCAGTGAACGTATCTATACCTATATGAATTTAATTAGGATTTATAAAAGGTTTAAGTATAGTTATCACCAAGTGGAGTGATAATACTCACAGCAGTGAGATTTGTAAATTGTAAGGTGCCAGTGCAGCCTAATAAGGGATCAAGGGGTTAAATTACCCTAGCACATGAAAAACCCAAGAGTTAAATGCTCAGTGGCGTAGGCACATTACCTCCGTTGGCGTGGACCGGTTCCCCGACGCGCGTTTCGCGTGCAGCTTTATCAACCTACCCCTTAATAAAGCTGCACGCGAAACGCGCGTCGAGGAACCGGTCCACACCAACGGAGGTAATGTGCCTACGCCACTGAGCATTTAACTCTTGGGTTCGAAGTTGGCTTTCTCGGAGTGGAGACATCTCTTGGAGGGAGCACGTTTTCCCTTCCAAGTCTTCACAGACCATAAAAATTTGGTATACCTGCAGACAGCTCAGCGGTTGAATTCTCGCCAGGCCAGATGGTCCTTGTTCTTCTCCCGGTTTCATTTCACCCTCCATTTCCTTTCTGGGGAGAAGAACATTCGGGCCGACGCTCTCTCTCGCTCCGTTGTGTCATCTGTGGAGGAGGAGGAGGAGCCTCGGCTTATTGTCCCCACCGAGAGCTTGAGAACTGTGGCTCCGGTTTCCCTGGAGTCTGTGCCCCCGGGCAAGACTTTTGTTCCATCCAGTTTGCGACCGGAGGTTCTTTCTTGGGCGCACTCGTCCAGGGTGGGTGGACATTTTGGTACTAAAAGGACATCTGAGCTACTGGCGAGGACATACTGGTGGCCGCATATGGCCCGTGATGTCGCGGAGTATGTTCGGGCGTGTGTCTCTTGCGCCAGGAACAAGACTCCTCGGCAACGGCCAGCTGGTTTGCTGTATCCTCTGCCCGTGGCGGACAGGCCCTGGGAGATGGTCGGGATGGACTTTGTGGTGGGCTTGCCCAAGTCTCGTAACTGCACCATTATCTGGGTGATCACCGACCATTTTTCCAAAATGGTGCATTTGGTGCCTCTTCCACGGCTACCATCTGCACGGGCGTTGGCTGTCTTGTTTATCAAGAATATCTTTCGCCTACACGGTATGCCAGACAAAATTGTTAGTGACCGGGGTCCCCAGTTTGCATCTCGATTCTGGAGAGAGCTTTGTCGTCTACTCAGTATTGAGTTAAATCTCTCTTCGGCATATCATCCAGAGACGAATGGGTTGGTTGAAAGGGCCAACCAGACCTTGGTCACATATCTGCGACATTTTGTTTCTGCCAGGCAGGATGACTGGGCATCCTTGCTACCGTGGGCAGAGTTTGCACTTAACAATGCCGTAGCCGACTCCACCGGTCAGATTCCATTCCTCTTAAATTACGGCCAGCATCCGCGTGTTCCTGTGCCCATGCCTGTGTCTTCCGCTGACTCCAGGGTGGCAGACTGGGCTGTGGAGGCACGGGACATTTGGGATCGCACGCAGGATGCCATTCGGGCCTCCAAGGAGAGAATGAGGTCCTCCGCCGATGTTCATCGGCGCCCCGCTCCGACCTTTGCCCCTGGCGACTTGGTGTGGCTCTCCGCCCGTAACATCAGGCTGCGAGTTGAGTCCACTAAGTTTGCTCCTCGCTACTTGGGTCCCTTCAAGGTTCTCGAACAGGTTAATCCTGTGGTCTATCGTTTTGCTCTTCCTCCACGCTTGGGTATCACCGACACCTTTCACGTATCCCTCTTGAAACCCGTATACATGTCCCGGTTTTCCGAGTCATCTGCCGGGACATCGGGTTCGTCTACGGACGATTATGAGGTGAACGCTATTTTGGGGTGCAAGGTGGTACGCGGCAAAAAGTTCTATTTGGTGGATTGGAAGGGTTATGGCCCAGAGGACAGGTCATGGGAACCTGCTGAAAACATTCGGGCCCCACAGCTCATTGCTGCCTTCGAGCGTAGCGAGGCCCAAGGAGGGGGGGGCCCTAGGAGGAGGGGTAATGTTAGGTCTCGAGTTCCCACTTCTGCACAGGGGGAATCTCGGGCCGTCTCCGCTGCGGTCTCCCGTTCCTGTCCAGCCGCAGTGGAGTCTGCTCAGCAGGGACGTCGGTCCCAGCATCTTGCTCGGTCTCGCTCTGTACAGAGAGTTACTGCTGCTTCTTCAGCTCCTGCCATTGAGGTCAGTGCTGGTCAGCGGCGAGCGGACTTCTCTGGGACTAAGTCCTTATTTGCGCACACTGAGCATGCCCAGGGCAAGATCTCCCGTTGGAGATCGAGGGTCATGTGCTCAGGCTCTGCAGCGCATTCCATTGGTCCTCTTGGCAGGTCTTGGAAGGGCAAAGTTTCTGTGGCCACTTCCTGTCCTGCAACTATATAGGCTGCGCATGACCACACGGCCATGCGCTAGTGTACAATTATTATGTGTGTGTGTAGATGGATGTATGTCGATGGATGAAAGCTCCTAAGTATCCCTCCCTAGAGTTGTTGTCTGCTCGCGGATGATGGTAGCTCTCTAGCGCCCGACTATCCATCTGTATGTTACACACATCACAGCATCCTATAGCTGTGCCTGCCAGTACGGTGCCGTGCGCTTGCCTTGCGCTTTCCATACCCAAGCCTGGGTGGTTAGTGGCGTCCGTCAGTGCGGCATCGCACGCACTCTTGTGCTCATTTATTACTAATAAGGTTCATTACACACCCGGTTGCGGTGTTGTGCCAGCAAGGGTCTAATCGGACTTCAATCCCTTTCGGGGTTAAGTTCGCTGACTACTTGCTCGCGCTCTATGTGCGGTACCGCGGTCCTGTGACTTAACAGGATCGCTTTCTTCATGTTGGGTGAGGTTTAATCCACGTGTTTATACTTTTAGTACCGCCATATAGTCTGTCATTCACTAGCAGCGGGTTTCGCCTGCATGGTGGACCCCGGACTGCGAACGCATCTATATCATCTTACTTGGTGCGTTCCGCCAGTCCTAACAACTGGCACCTTACAATTTACAAATCTCACTGCTGTGAGTATTATCACTCCACTTGGTCATAACTATACTTAAACCTTTTATAAATCCTAATTAAATTCATACAGGTATAGATACGTTCACTGAAGAGGGGATTCTCCACACCCCCTTCTCACCCCCTTCTCCCACTGTGGATTATATTTATCTCCCATATACCTATATGTTCCCTTTTCTCATGTAAACCCATAGCGCCATTTATCCGTAGGCTGGTCCGCATACAGTTTGCACAGTGTCTTCACAACCTTATATTCTTCTGTTTTACAAAATGTGTTGATTTTAATAATTGATTGGAATAAAATGTTTGCAAATGATAGCTTTCTTTGTTTTTTCGGATGTACTAAGTGATACATTGTTGGCTTCTGCTTATCTTTGCCTAAATCTGGCTGCTCTCAGATGAGGTGGCAAAAAATTTTGGGCAGGTTCCTTTTAAGAAAGGCTGTCAAATACATTTTCAATAATGTATTGGAATTTGAATAAAGGTTTGGTCAATATTTTAAGGAGGAAAATAAGTCCCTTTTCTCCTCCTCTCACTGGTTATCAATTACACTGCTCTGAGCATGATGCCAAACTCCCGGGATGAGAGACGGTGCTCCCAGACTACACCTTGTACATGAGCGCTAAAATTAAACATTATTTTTACACACACTGCAATGACAGTTACACTAAAGCCGTTATTAAAAAAATGTATTAACAGTCTGATAACCAAGTTAAATGCCCTTTATTTGTTCCGCTTTCTGAAGACCATTTGCAAAAAGTGATATTTAGACTCAAATAGATACATTTCATTAAAAAATGGTCCTCCTAGGTGGGCAAGCCCTGTAATCTAATATATAAAGCTGAATGTGTGTGTGTGTGTGTGTGTGTGTGTGTGTGTGTGTGTGTGTGTGTGTGTATGTGTGTGTATGTGTGTATGTATGTATGTATGTGTGTATGTCCGGGATTGGCATCTGCACTGTCGCAGCTATAGCCACAAAATTTTGCACAGTCACACATCTGGACCCTGAGAGCATCATAGGCTATGCTGTGAGGCGAAATTTTAACCCCGTGCGTTCCAATTCACCAGACAAATTTGTCCCTATCTACATATTGGGGAAAAAGTGAAAGGAAAAGTGTTGGAGGCAAATTGACAGCTGCCAGATATGAACAATACAGAATGAGAGCGATGGCGCCAAAGAGTATATACCGTACAGTTGCTAAGGTGGGGCCCCGACATGGGATACTCACCACACATGGGGATATGAACACACACACACAAAATGTGCCACACACTACCATGTGCTTGAACACATATACCACAGTAGCACACATTTCACCACATATACACCAACCTCGCCACATAAGTCGAAACACAAAAGTCGCCACTCAAAACTCGCCACGCGCACAATTAGCCACATGCAAAACTCGCCACATGCAAAACTAGGCTCATGCAGAACTCGCCACACGTGCAAAACTCACCTCATCGAAAACTCGCCACACGCAAAACTTGCACTTGTAACATGCACAAAAGTTACAACACATGCAGAAGTTACCTCACACAAAACTTGCACATACTCAAAACTCGCCACACGCAAAATTCGCCATGCGCAAAACTTGCTGCACAAAACTTGCTGCTACACTAACCTGTCACATGCAACTCGACACATGTCACCACACAAAACTCATCTCACAAAAGTCGCTACATGCATGTCGCCACACGCAACTCAACACACACAACTTGACACATGAAACTCGCCCTAAAACACACACAATTACACACACAAGTCTGGTATTATCCTTCAAAAATAAAAATCTGATTAATAAGCAGACAAACTACAAGATCAACAAATGTACCATATAGGAAATACGGCAGCTGTCAGTCACATGACCTGTCTATTATGTGTATGTGTGAGCTAATATATGCTGCCGGGGGGGGGCTTCCTGTTGGCTGGGGATTTATCAGACTGCCAATAGCAACCAATCACAGCTCAGCTTCTATTTTGCTACAGTTAATTAATCTGAGCTCTGATTGGTTAATATAGGCAACAAAAGACATTCTCAGTGTAACAAAGCTTGTGTGAGGTAATAGCATGTCAGTTAGGGTGTGTTGGTGGAAAGACTGATGTCAGTCACATTACCTCTATGTGAGAGGATATAGAAACTGCCAGTTACAGACTATTTTTACCACAATAATGCCTCATAAGAAAAGGAATTCCATGGCACGAATGTCAGCTGATTCGAAAAGAAAAGCTGCATTACGGGCCAATGAAAAATGTGAAGACCGAGAAACAAGGCTGACACACATGAGAACAGCAGCTGCTTCCTCAAGAGCCAATGAACTTTCTTAGCAGAGGGAAGCGAGGCTTGCAGACATGAAAACAAGAGCTGCTTCCTCAAGGGCCAATGAACTTTGAGGAGAGGGAAGCGAGGCTCGCAGACATGAAAACAAGAGCTGCTTCCTCGAGAGCCAATGAACTTAGTTTTTGCCTTTTAATAATTACATTTTTATCTATTTGTTTTGTGGTTTTTGTGTGCAGATTAAATTTTTGTTAACACATTCTATTTTGCTAACAGCAGTTATTAACCCGGGCAAAGCCAGGTAGTACAGCTAGTATAAAACATAAATGACGTGTTTGTTCTATAGCATATTACTGGGTTCGGATGATCTCCAGTATATTTTATATAATGAGGACCTAGTGCAATAATACTACACATAACCTACATACATAGGACGGTAAATATACGACTAGTTCCAGACCTTACTCCAGCAGATGCCACTTAGCTGAAATAAGATATGATGTAAAATGTATTTCTCAGCCTCTTCATTCATATTAGAGTGATGAGGTTACTCCGTGTTGTGGCACGGCAGGAACACGACACGATGTGATATTTAACCCCTTGCTTAACATGATAATGGAGTGGTTACTCACCCTGCTCTAGTGGTTGGCATTTAGCTGAAGTGGTTTTCATCTTAAGGGCTTCTCTTACAGACATGTCACAGCAGGAACCTTTGTTAGTGTCTTGATCACTGTCAGCTTGATCACTGTCTCCATGACCACTGTCCCTTAGGCTTGCTCTCTCTGGGTCTTTGAAGGTTGAACTACTGATTTATTATAAAGAAATAAGTAAATGTAAGTGTCTGCCAATGAGAAATCTGCCCAAAAAGGTGAATTATTGAGCATCATTTTCAATTATTTTACCTTTGAACAAATTGCTGTCTGCTTCCCATGTAATTGGACTCTGCAGGAAAATTGTCTGTCTGTGGAGAGAAGGAAACATAAATATATAAGTATACACATATACAAACATGATATTCAGCTACGGGGGTTCTGGCATATACATTTATAAACAGGGAAAATAATGTATGCTTTTACATTTTAATTAAATTCTGGAGCAAAATTTAACACAGTGGAAAACAAAATTAATCAACCACAGACAGGAGCTCCTAAAATAGGAATTAAAACTGTGCTATTGTTGCATACGGAGCGAAGGACTGTGTTTGTCTAGGTATTTTTTATTACTCGGCTATGATGCGGATCGGAGGGAACAAAAACAAGTTAATCATTTATTGCTCATTTTTAGCTAGGTTTATACGTGTGGGTGCAGTGAATCCACTGAGATGGCCACACAACATTGCGTTAGACAATGGATTTTAGAAGGGTGGTCTTGTCAAGGAGGACGGCTAGTATACAGAATACAAAATGTGGTGGATCTAGGAATCTGGTCTGGATCAAAGAGCTTGTGGTTAAGAGAAATTTTGCACATTGCAGTGCTTGAAGTGTAAGAATGAAGTCTCTTAACACTGTAGCATAGCCTCTAAAAAGCCATTTTTATTAGCAAGGGTCCATATTCTGAGACATACACTGATTGCTGAACCCAACAGTAAGAAGCACTCAGCTTATGCATGAACGCACTAAGATGTTTACCGGTTCGATAGTAAGTCTATGGGTCTGTTAACCATTCTACTCAGACTCACGAATTAGCTAAATGCTTCTGACTTGTAGTTTGAACGATCAATAGGGGTCTCAGTACTCAGATTTCCACCAGAGGTTTAAGGGGTTAATCATATAAAAGAAATATATATATATATATATATATATATATATATATATATATATATATATATATATACACAGTGGGGCAAAAAAGTATTTAGTCAGTCAGCAATAGTGCAAGTTCCACCACTTAAAAAGATGAGAGGCGTCTGTAATTTACATCATAGGTAGACCTCAACTATGGGAGACAAACTGAGAAAAAAAAATCCAGAAAATCACATTGTCTGTTTTTTTAACATTTTATTTGCATATTATGGTGGAAAATAAGTATTTGGTCAGAAACAAAATTTCATCTCAATACTTTGTAATATATCCTTTGTTGGCAATGACAGAGGTCAAACGTTTTCTGTAAGTCTTCACAAGGTTGCCACACACTGTTGTTGGTATGTTGGCCCTTTCCTCCATGCAGATCTCCTCTAGAGCAGTGATGTTTTTGGCTTTTCGCTTGGCAACACGGACTTTCAACTCCCTCCAAAGGTTTTCTATATGGTTGAGATCTGGAGACTGGCTAGGCCACTCCAGGACCTTGAAATGCTTCTTACGAAGCCACTCCATCGTTGCCCTGGTGGTGTGCTTTGGATCATTGTCATGTTGAAAGACCCAGCCACGTTTCATCTTCAATGCCCTTGCTGATGGAAGGAGGTTTGCACTCAAAATCTCACGATACATGGCCCCATTCATTCTTTCATGTACCCGGATCAGTCGTCCTGGCCCCTTTGCAGAGAAACAGCAGTAAAACATGATGTTTCCACCACCATGCTTTACAGTAGGTATGGTGTTTGATGGATGCAACTCGGTATTCTTTTTCCTCCAAACACGACAAGTTGTGTTTCTACCAAACAGTTCCAGTTTGGTTTCATCAGACCATAGGACATTCTCCCAAAACTCCTCTGGATCATCCAAATGCTCTCTAGCAAACTTCAGACGGGCCCGGACATGTACTGGCTTAAGCAGTGGGACACGTCTGGCACTGCAGGATCTGAGTCCATGGTGGCGTAGTGTGTTACTTATGGTAGGCCTTGTTACATTGGTCACAGCTCTCTGCAGTTCATTCACTAGGTCCCCCCGCGTGGTTCTGGGATTTTTGCTCACCGTTCTTGTGATCATTCTGACCCCACGGGGTGGGATTTTGCATGGAGCACCAGATCGAGGGAGATTATCAGTGGTCTTGTATGTCTTCCATTTTCTAATTATTGCTCCCACTGTTGATTTCTTCCCTCCAAGCTGGTTGGCTATTGCAAATTCAGTCTTCCCAGCCTGGTGCAGGGCTACAATTTTGTTTCTGGTGTCCTTTGACAGCTCTTTGGTCTTCACCATAGTGGAGTTTGGAGTCAGACTGTTTGAGGGTGTGCACAGGTGTCTTTTTATACTGATAACAAGTTTAAACAGGTGTCATTACTACAGGTAATGAGTGGAGGAAAGAGGAGACTCTTAAAGAAGAAGTTACAGGTCTGTGAGAGCCAGAAATCTTGATTGTTTGTTTCTGACCAAATACTTATTTTCCACCATAATATGCAAAAAAAATTATAAAAAAACAGACAATGTGATTTTCTGGATTTTTTTTTCTCAGTTTGTCTCCCATAGTTGTGGTCTACCTATGATGTAAATTACAGACGCCTCTCATCTTTTTAAGTGGTGGAACTTGCACTATTGCTGACTGACTAAATACTTTTTTGCCCCACTGTATTTATAGGTTTAGTGACACTTTAACCATCATTTTCAAATTACTGGTATGACACTGGTATTATACAGCCATTTATATCAACGTGTCTACAGCGGTATCAGTCTGACTAGATGGAATCTGTCGGCAAATTTTTGCCATTTAGGCCGCGTTCACATGTTCAGTATTTGGTCAGTATTTAACATCAGTATTTGTAAGCTTTCTGTCATTATATAATGCACACAGAAAGTTGCCAATCTGTGGTGTGGGTGGGGTTATACAGAGCTCAGCATTCAGAGAACTGATAGATCCACAGCAGAGATTTTATCAAAATTGCACCAAACAGCCCAGTAAGTGACACATTGCTGGAATAAGAGTCTCTGTCCCTACATTATGTTGCTCTCAAATACATAGTGAAAACCGGCTGACAGATTCCCTTTACGTGTCATCAGTATAAGATCTAAAAACCATAATGAATTTAAGAAGCAGGGCATGGGGTGAAACTCAACAGAATAACTGTTAACGTTACTTCATAGTATCATAGACAAAAAATACTTCAGTCGCGCTTTATGGTTCCAAAAAAACGTATCAACTAAATACCCTGTTTTTTTCCATGTTTTGACAAGCACTTGCTTATTACTGTGATTTTTTTACAACAGAGTATTTTTCATCTCACTGTGCACTTTTGTGTCTTCAAGTTTCTTGGTGGTGTGTGAACAGGCTCCTACAGACTTGTTCACTGTGCAAGCAGCCCATGTGTTTCTGGTTCTGTAATTGTTCTCTTGTTTCTACAAGACTAGGGAGTCCACCACTCCTTATGGGTCATTTGCATCAAAGCTGTTCCATCCAGCATGTCCGCATGAAAATTCCCTCTCTGAACCCTGCTTATACAGGTACTATACAGATGATCAGGTTTTTAAATACATCAGATAGGGATTATATACATTAGGTAGGACTGCTCTATATGGGTATACCTTGACGATTGGTGGAGCAGCTTAGTACACATTTTTTTTACAAAATAAAGTATCAACTAAATACCCCGTTTTTTTCCATCTTTTGACTAGCACTTGCTTATTACTGTGATTTTTTTTACAACAGAGTATTTTTGACCTCACTGTGCCCTTTTGTGTCTTCAAGTTTCTTGGTGGTGTGTGAACAGGTTCCTACAGACTTGTTCATTGTGCAAGTAGCTCATGTGCTTCTGGTTCTTTATGGTTCCAAAGCTGGACAAACCCCTTGAACCAGGTAGCCAGTGCCCCTAGGGATTTAGTGCTAGTGCCTAACAGTTTGGCTATTTTTTCTTGACGTGTATAACCGGTACTATTGATTTGTAACTGAAACAAAAAAAATCTGTTTGTCTTAAGCTTACAGTAATTTATTCACTCCTAAGATCTTGTAGCCAAACTACTTATTTTCATTAATTCAGTTATAGGGTTATTTCCATCTTTAGAAGTTATCACCTATACTTAGGAGAGGTGATAACTTGTCGATCACTGTGGGGCCCAATAGTCGGACTCCCCATCGTCAGCAAGTAATCACCTATCCTGCGGATAGGTAATAACTGCCGAAGATGAGAATTGTTTCTCCTAAGTCATATTGCACGATTCGTTAAAGGGTTGATTGTGACTTGTAGGATCGCTACTTCCAAACAGATGGCGCTATAGAGTTTAAGTCCTCTTTTTCTCAGAAGAGGCAATTTGCATATGAAGATGAGAATTAACTTTTAAAACTTTAGAACTTTTCAAAGATGCGGCCAAAAACTGCTGACTATCTATACAAAACAAGTCTTGGGACACCCAAGTTTAATACAGCCACATATTTTAACAGTATAACGGTGCAAATCCTGATATAGCAAATAACCTTGAACTGAAAGCATTTTATGCACTATATATATATATATATATATATATATATATATATATATATATATATATATATATATATATTTTTTTTTTTTTTTTTTTTTTTTGTTTTTTTTTCAACTTTTACACTTTAAAATTTACAAAAAGGAAAATGGGCCAATGCAAACGTTTGGGCACCCTTGGAGATTTGTGTGCTTTGACCAAGGTTTCAGACCTTAAAGAGTCTTTTATGGCTATGACTTGTTCACTATCATCGTTAGAAAAGGACAGGAGATGCAAATTTCCCCGCTTTATAAAAACCCAGCATCCTCTAACCTTGTGCAGCAGCAATGGGTTCTTCTAAGCCGCTGACTAGTACTCTGAAAATAAAAATGGTGGAACCAGGAGAAGGCTATCAGAAGATAGCAAAACATTTTCAAGTTGTCCTATCCTCACTTCAAAATGTAATAAAACAGTAACAGTTAACGGGAACAGTGGAGGTCAAGATAAAGTCTAGCAGACCAAGCAAAATTTCAGGGAGAGCTGATTGTAGGATTGCAAAAGAGGCAAATTAGAACCCCCACCTGACTGAAAAAGACCTTCAGAAAGATTTAGCAGACTCTGGAGTTGTAGTACCTTGTTCTGCTCTGCAGAGACATCTGCACAAATATGGTCTTCATTGAAGAGTTATCGTAAGAAAACCTCTCCTGTGTCCTCATCATAAAATTCAGCATCAGAAGTATGCAAAAGAACATCTAAAGAAGCTTGCTGCATTTTGGAAACAAGTCCTTTTGACCTATGAGGTTAAAATAGAAGTCTTTGGCCACAATAATCAAAGGTATATGTGAAGAAAAAGGGCACAACATTCCAGAAATGAACATCTATCTCATCGACCATTAAGCATGGAGGAGGATCAAACATGCTGTTGTGTTGTGTTGCAGCCAATGGCACCGGGGGAAATTTCATGGGTAGAGGGAAGAATGGATTCAATGAAACTTCAAATATACAAATTTGAGGCTTCTACCTCTAGTGCCTTCCATTGGAAGTAGTAATCCAATAAGTCATTATTGACCCTTAAAAAAGCTTTGCAATATGACTTAGGAATAAAAGCCAAATCAGAATCTCAATTTGCTGACACTGTTTCAGGGCATTGCCCTTTGTTAGTACAAAGTATGAGATCTGATTTGGTTGGGTGAAAGGCTAAGACTGGGATCTAAGGGGTAAGGTTTTTCCTTGTGGAGAGAGACATGCCAGGTCAGACACAGCAGTATGAGAAGACTTAAACGCCTTGAATGCTCTCAACTAATTCTTCATGCAAACATGACACCATCTGTAAAAATCTGAAGTTGAAAAAAGGATGGCTTCTATAAATGGATAATGATCTTAAACACAGGCCAAAATCCACAATAGACTACCTCAAAAGGTGCAAGCTGGTTTTACCATGGCCCTCATAATCCCTTTATCTGAAAATCATTGAAAATCTGTGGCCATAAGTCCCAGGAATCTTATAGAACTGGAAGAATTTTCTAAGGAAGAATGGATGAAAATCCCTCAAACAAGAATTGAACATACAAGTTCTGATTGTTAGGGCTAGCGGAACGCACCAAATAATGAGACAGACAGAGTATGGTGCGTTCGCAGCCCGGGGTCCACCGTGCAGAGATGGAACCTGCTGCCAAGTAATGACGGACTATATGGCGGTACTCATAAGTATACACACGTGGGTTAAACTTCACCCAGCGTGAAGGAAGCGATCCTGTTGCGTCACAGGATCGCGGTACCGCACATAGAGCGCGAGCAAGTAGTCAGCGAACTCAACCCCAACTAGGATTGAAGTCCAATTAGACCCTTGCTGGCACAACACCGCAACTGGGTGTGTAAGGAAGCTAAATAACCATATTAGGGCACAAGAGTGCATGCGGTGCCGCACTGACGAATGCCACTAACCACCCAGGCTTGGGTAAGGAAAGCACAGAGGAAGTGCACGGCGCCGTACTGGCGGTCACAGCAACTGGACGCTGTAATGTGTGATTTGTGCTGTAGGATAAGTCGGGCGCTAGAAAGCAACCATACCAGGGATTCAAGCTTGAGGAGGCTAATTTGCATATTCCAGGTGCCTTCTGGGAAAAGCGAAGTCTCCCTAAGCTAGAAGATCGTTGGGTACAGCCGGGACCAGCTGCTTGGAAAGCATCGCCAAACCAGGGATTCAAGCTTGAGGAGGCTAATTTGCATATTCCAGGTGCCTTCTGGGAAAAGCGAAGTCTCCCTAAGCTAGAAGATCGTTGGGTACAGCCGGGACCAGCTGCTTGGAAAGCATCGCCAAACCGCGCGCCGAATTTTTGCCTGTAGGATATTATTGCAAAAGAGCTTGGCTGAGTAGATTACACAAGAAGGAAAACACACAGCAAGTCAGCAGGATCTAGGAGCAACATGGCAGATGTGACAACCTACATGGTGAGCTGCAGCATGTGCTACATGTTCACAGACCGACCAGAAGAAGAATCAAATTTCACCTGTCAGAAGTGTAGACTAGTGGCCCTTTTAGAAGAAAAGGTGCGGGGTCTGGAAGAAAGAATAGCAACTTTGAAACTCATCAAAGAGAATGAAGACTTTCTAGACAGAACAGAAGCATCTCTACTGGTCACAGAAGGTGAAAAAAGTGTCAGAGAACCTCCAAAAGCAGATGAGTGGAAGCATGTGACCAAAAGAAGCAAGAAGACCATGGAGAAATCACCAACCACACAACTGAAGAACCGATATCAAATCTTTGTAGAGGATGAAGATGGCACACCTAAGGATGAAGCAATACCAGCAAGCAAAAAAGAAAAGGGCACACAGCAACAAGTGACAGCAAAAAGTACAGCCAAGAAGCAACGAAGAGTGGTGGTGGTGGGAGACTCACTACTGAGAGGCACAGAAGCAGCCATCTGCAGACCGGACATAACTGCAAGAGAAGTATGCTGCCTTCCAGGTGCGATGATCAAGGATGTGACCGATAGGATACCAAAGCTCTTCAGCTCCAAGGACGTCCACCCATTTCTTCTGATACATGTTGGCACCAATGACACGGCAAGGAAAGACCTACCGACAATCTGCAAAGACTTTGAAGAGTTGGGGAAGAAAGTAAAGGAACTGGATGCACAGGTAGTTTTTTCTTCTATCCTTCCAGTAGACGGGCATGGCACCAGGAGATGGAACAGGATCCTTGATGCAAACAACTGGCTAAGACGATGGTGCAGACAACAAGGATTCGGATTCCTGGACCACGGTGTGAATTACTGGTACGATGGACTCCTCGCCAGAGATGGACTACACCTCAACAAACCTGGGAAACACACATTCGCCAGAAGACTCGCTACACTTATCAGGAGGGCGTTAAACTAGAAGAAGAGGGGACGGGAAGAAAAACATTAGACTTGAACAAAGAAGACCCAGGAAAACATACTCAGATGGGAGGTAAGAACATTTCTAAAGCAATCCACAGCGAGGAGATTGGAACAAAACAAAATCCTCTAAACTGCATGCTCGCAAACGCCAGAAGCCTGACAAACAAGATGGAAGAACTAGAAGCAGAAATATCTACAGGTAACTTTGACATAGTGGGAATAACCGAGACATGGTTAGATGAAAGCTATGACTGAGCAGTTAACTTACAGGGTTACAGTCTGTTTAGAAAGGATCGTAAAAATCGGAGAGGAGGAGGGGTTTGTCTCTATGTAAAGTCTTGTCTAAAGTCCACTTTAAGGGAGGATATTAGCGAAGGAAATGAGGATGTCGAGTCCATATGGGTCGAAATTCATGGAGGGAAAAATGGTAACAAAATTCTCATTGGGGTCTGTTACAAACCCCCAAATATAACAGAAACCATGGAAAGTCTACTTCTAAAGCAGATAGATGAAGCTGCAACCCATAATGAGGTCCTGGTTATGGGGGACTTTAACTACCCGGATATTAACTGGGAAAGTGAAACCTGTGAAACCCATAAAGGCAACAGGTTTCTGCTAATAACCAAGAAAAATTATCTTTCACAATTGGTGCAGAATCCAACCAGAGGAGCAGCACTTTTAGACCTAATACTATCTAATAGACCTGACAGAATAACAAATCTGCAGGTGGTTGGGCATCTAGGAAATAGCGACCACAATATTGTACAGTTTCACCTTTCTTTCACTAGGGGGACTTGTCAGGGAGTCACAAAAACACTGAACTTTAGGAAGGCAAAGTTTGACCAGCTTAGAGATGCCCTTAATCTGGTAGACTGGGACAATATCCTCAGAAATAAGAATACAGATAATAAATGGGAAATGTTTAAGAACATCCTAAATAGGCAGTGTAAGCGGTTTATACCTTGTGGGAATAAAAGGACTAGAAATAGGAAAAACCCAATGTGGCTAAACAAAGAAGTAAGACAGGCAATTAACAGTAAAAAGAAAGCATTTGCACTACTAAAGCAGGATGGCACCATTGGAGCTCTAAAAAACTATAGGGAGAAAAATACTTTATCTAAAAAACTAATTAAAGCTGCCAAAAAGGAAACAGAGAAGCACATTGCTAAGGAGAGTAAAACTAATCCCAAACTGTTCTTCAACTATATCAATAGTAAAAGAATAAAAACTGAAAATGTAGGCCCCTTAAAAAATAGTGAGGAAAGAATGGTTGTAGATGACGAGGAAAAAGCTAACATATTAAACACCTTCTTCTCCACGGTATTCACGGTGGAAAATGAAATGCTAGGTGAAATCCCAAGAAACAATGAAAACCCTATATTAAGGGTCACCAATCTAACCTAAGAAGAGGTGCGAAATCGGCTAAATAAGATTAAAATAGATAAATCTCCGGGTCCGGATGGCATACACCCACGAGTACTAAGGGAACTAAGTAATGTAATAGATAAACCATTATTTCTTATTTTTAGGGACTCTATAGCGACAGGATCTGTTCCGCAGGACTGGCGCATAGCAAATGTGGTGCCAATATTCAAAAAGGGCTCTAAAAGTGAACCTGGAAATTATAGGCCAGTAAGTCTAACCTCTATTGTTGGTAAAATATTTGAAGGGTTTCTGCGGGATGTTATTCTGGATTATCTCAATGAGAATAACTGTTTAACTCCATATCAGCATGGGTTTATGAGAAATCGCTCCTGTCAAACCAATCTAATCAGTTTTTATGAAGAGGTAAGCTATAGGCTGGACCACGGTGAGTCATTGGACGTGGTATATCTCGATTTTTCCAAAGCGTTTGATACCGTGCCGCACAAGAGGTTGGTACACAAAATGAGAATGCTTGGTCTGGGGGAAAATGTGTGTAAATGGGTTAGTAACTGGCTTAGTGATAGAAAGCAGAGGGTGGTTATAAATGGTATAGTCTCTAACTGGGTCGCTGTGACCAGTGGGGTACCGCAGGGGTCAGTATTGGGACCTGTTCTCTTCAACATATTCATTAATGATCTGGTAGAAGGTTTACACAGTAAAATATCGATATTTGCAGATGATACAAAACTATGTAAAGCAGTTAATACAAGAGAAGATAGTATTCTGCTACAGATGGATCTGGATAAGTTGGAAACTTGGGCTGAAAGGTGGCAGATGAGGTTTAACAATGATAAATGTAAGGTTATACACATGGGAAGAAGGAACCAATATCACCATTACACACTGAATGGGAAACCACTGGGTAAATCTGACAGGGAGAAGGACTTGGGGATCCTAGTTAATGATAAACTTACCTGGAGCAGCCAGTGCCAGGCAGCAGCTGCCAAGGCAAACAGGATCATGGGGTGCATTAAAAGAGGTCTGGATACACATGATGAGAGCATTATACTGCCTCTGTACAAATCCCTAGTTAGACCGCACATGGAGTACTGTGTCCAGTTTTGGGCACCGGTGCTCATGAAGGATATAATGGAACTAGAGAGAGTACAAAGGAGGGCAACAAAATTAATAAAGGGGATGGGAGAACTACAATACCCAGATAGATTAGCGAAATTAGGATTATTTAGTCTAGAAAAAAGACGACTGAGGGGCGATCTAATAACCATGTATAAGTATATAAGGGGACAATACAAATATCTCGCTGAGGATCTGTTTATACCAAGGAAGGTGACGGGCACAAGGGGGCATTCTTTGTGTCTGGAGGAGAGAAGGTTTTTCCACCAACATAGAAGAGGATTCTTTACTGTTAGGGCAGTGAGAATCTGGAATTGCTTGCCTGAGGAGGTGGTGATGGCGAACTCAGTCGAGGGGTTCAAGAGAGGCCTGGATGTCTTCCCGGAGCAGAACAATATTGTATCATACAATTATTAGGTTCTGTAGAAGGACGTAGATCTGGGGATTTATTATGATGGAATATAGGCTGAACTGGATGGACAAATGTCTTTTTTCGGCCTTACTAACTATGTTACTATGTTACTATGTTACCTTCCGCGAACAGACATTCAATAGGGAAGGGGTATCCAAGGACGACTTGCACTCACAACAAACACACGTATGCAAATGTACACTAGCGCATGGCCGTGCGGTCATGCGCAGTTTATATAGTTGCAGCACAGGAAGTGGCCACAGAAACTTTGCCCTTCCAAGACCTGCCAAGAGGACCAGTGGAATGTGCTGCAGGGACTGAGCACATGACCCTCGATCTCCAACGGGAGATCTTGCCCTGGGCATGCTCAGTGTGTGCAGACAAGGACTTAGTCCCAGAGAAGTCTGCTCGCTGCTGACCAGCACTGGCTTTAATGGCAGAAGCTGAAGAAGCAGCAGTAACTCTCTGTACAGAGTGAGACTGAGCAAGACGCTGGGACCGACGTCCCTGCTGAGCAGACTCCACTGCGGCTGGATAAGAATGGGAGACCACAGCGGAGATGGCTCGAGATTCCCCCTGTGCAGAAGCAGGAACTCGAGACCTAACACTGATACTATCAAAAGGGGCTGCTACTAGGCGTTAACTATGCAGGATGCCCAAACTTTTGCATCAGCCCATTTTCCTTTTTTGTAATGTTTAAAATGTAAAAGATGAAAATATACATTTTTTTTTAAATGTGTCATCTTTAGCTTTAGGCCTTTTAGACATCATTTAATCTTCAATTTGCTTAACTGTTCACAATAACAGTAATTTTGACCAGGGGTTCCGAAACTTTTACATGACACTGTATATCACATACCAATTCAGTCTTTTCAAAAGAGATCAAAAATTTGTGGAAAAAAAAATTGTATGGAAATGAAAAGATATGCTTTAGACCAAATCTCTTATGGGTATTTTTATTAATTTGAACAAAAGCAAGCATTGCATGTATGGCTAAATTAATCTTCATAATTAAGTCTCATCCATATTAATAGCTGTTGCTGTGTAACACCACTGCATGCAAACAATATTATTAATGATCACAGTTGCCTAGTGCAAAAGAAAAAAAAATGTCATTTAATGGTTCCGTTAAGTATTTTTAGCACAGCAAGCTCGCAAACCAAAGATCTAATGTTGTTTACTAGATTCAAATTATATGGGCTCCTGCCAATTACAGTCTGAATTATCTCTGTATAAGCCATGGAAGATTCAAGTGACATAAACAATAGAATTGAAACAAAGGAAATAAAGAGGCTAGGAATGAGGCGAATGCATCAACCGCGAGCATCAACAAGCCCTTGCAGCTGTCATATTGATAAAGTCTTGACTGCTCTACATATCTCATCACATCGCGCTGCACTAGCAATGTTATTTTAATGCGCGTGTGTGCATGCAAAAAACATTTAAGAAGCGCTACGAAAATGCTTAATTAATGAAGCAGAAAGCCTAAGGTAATGGTTAATGTTCCACAGCGAGTGTTTACATAAATGGCTAATCTTAAAAATTACCCTCCTTTTTTCTGGGAGTTAATTTCCTTTAATCTTGCTGGTGGCCTTGTGTCATTAAAAAGATTTTCAGTAATGAAGATCTAATGATGTCGTTTATAAGACTGTACAAGATGCTAGAAGTTTGGTTGTAGCGACATCCTTCACGTAAAATCACTTTGAGCTGCTATTTACGCCATCTCCTAAATGATTTTATAAGTGTGCTACTTCCAACTTTGTACGGTTCTTGCTAAATCTGATCAAATTAGAATCTTAAAATGGTCAAGACTTTATTTTAGGTTAAGAAAGTCTAAGAAATATCATCAGTAACTACAAGTAGTTACAGTGGCATGGAAAAGTTTGGGTACCCCTGGTCAAAATGACTGGTTCTTGAGAACTCTTAAGTTGAAAATGAAATGATCTCTAATAGGCCATTTTAAAAATTACAAAAAGGAAAATGGGCTGATGCAAAAGTTTTGGCATGCTACATGGTTAGTACTTAGTTGCATAACTTGTAAACACTTTTTGTAGCCAGACAAGAGTCTCTCAATTCTTGAATTGAGCAGTATCCGCCAAGTGTCACACCTCCACCGATCAGACAGTGATGACCCAAACTAAGGATAGGTCACCAATGTTAAAGTAGTGACGACTCCTTTAAACCCTTTAGGACTTAGTAGAGCATACTTTGCTGCAAATGTAACTCCATCTTTTGCACGGTTATTCTAATCTTTTTTCTCATGAGCAACAGACTCAATAATATTCTTGGGTTATCAAGAGTAGTTCATAAGAGAAGATATCATTGTTTTGAACAAACAAGAAAAAGGATACAAAAAGATAACAAATGGCATTGATTTTTACACAGCTAGAAGCTTATTACTCAAGTTCAAAGCTAACGAACACCATACAAAGTGCGGCTGCGCGAGTCGGTGATGCTACTGTGCAGTTGCGAGATTTTGTTGGGCTATGTCGATGATGCAGCCAATGCCATCCACATCAATGAAAGCTGGATGATGGCTAATGGGCGCAGAGAGGTGGCACAGATGCCACAGCAATTATCAACATTGAACCGGATCATACAATTTACATACAGGATGGGAGAAATTCAAAAGGTATTTTTGAGGGGTATATAGAGAGAGAGAGTCAGGAGACAATACAATAGTTTGTAGAATGGAGTACAGGAGCTGTAAAAGGTGGTGGCATTTGTTCAGACACTAAAACACTGGTGACAGGCTGTCATTAGGAAAAAATAAATTTTCACAATATTTCTTCCTTGGAATAGTCTAGAAAAACTCTTAACATTTTAACTATTTGTGGTTTATTTACATGCAGCAAACTCAATGCAGTGATGTCTACATCTGTGGCGCAGTGGATAGCACTGCAGCCTTGCAGCGCTGGAGTCCTGGGTTAAAACCCCACCAAGGACAACATCTGCAAAGAGATTGTATGTTCTCTCCGTGTTTGCGTGGGTTTCCTCCGGGCACTCCGGTTTCCTCCCACATTCCAAAGACATACTGATAGGGAATTTAGATTGTGAGCCCCATCGGGGACAGTGATGATAATATGTGCGAAATGTAAAGCGCTGCAGAATATGTTAGCGCTATATAAAGATTATTATTTATTATCTGTTCTAATCATCTACAATTAATTTGCTACATATCCTTAGTGGATATACAGTAGATGTAGGATATAAGTTGTTGAGTGTAAAACAACTGGGTTTAACACTTTTGCACAATTCGATATAGTTTCACATGTTAGACACTCAAGGTATGTATGTCTGGACTGGTTGTGGGTATCCTGCCCTGAGCCCAACAGCCTTATATATTGTTGTTGTTGATTTAAGGTACCGTCACACTAGACGATATCGCTAGCGATCCGTGACGTTGCAGCGTCCTCGCTAGCGATATCGTCCAGTGTGACAGGCAGCAGCGATCAGGCCCCTGCTGTGCTGTCGCTGGTCGGGGAAGAAAGTCCAGAACTTTATTTGGTCGCTGGACTCCCCGTAGACATCGCTGAATCGGCATGTGTGACACCAATTCAGCAATGTCTTCACTGGTAACCAGGGTAAACATCGGGTAACTAAGCGCAGGGCCGCGTCGGTCAGCCGGAAAGCAGAGCGGTGACGTCACCGCTCTGCTTTCCGGCCGCTGTGCTCACAGCCAGTACAGGAGGAGTGCAGAGCACAGCGCAGGAGGACAGACGGCTGTAGGTAAGTATGTAGTGTTTGTTTTTTTTTACTTTTAGGATGGTAACCAGGGTAAACATCGGGTTACTAAGCGCGGCCCTGCGCTTAGTTACCCGATGTTTACCCTGGTTACCGGCATCGTTGGTCGCTGGAGAGCGGTCTGTGTGACAGCTCTCCAGCGACCAAACAGCGACGCTGCAGCGATCCGGATCGTTGTCGGTATCGCTGCAGCGTCGCTAAGTGTGACGGTACCTTTAGGCTCAGGAAACCCACCGCCAGTGAGGACATCATAATTGTTACACCCGGTCTGTTTACTGTACCTCCAGGGGGTCTCTGTCGGGACTCTCCCTCTGTGCTGGCTTCACACTGTCTGGACGCAGCCCCCACCCCTCCTTCCTCTCCTGCTTCCTGGCGTGCGGCCAGCAGGTTCCTAGGCAGGGTTCTTAGGTCACACGCGCGCTAGCTCCCAGCCTCTTAAAGAGACAGTGTGCATTTTCCAAATGTTGCCTCTAACCAATGGCGTGTGTTTGTCTATTATTTCTAGCCCTTCCACCATAGGGAGGGCGCCGGAGCAACAAGTATCTACTGTTGCTAACTTCCGGTTCCTGTTATCTTGCGCTTCTGTTTCTGAAGTATCTGCAAGGAACTCCGCTTATTGTGTCTGTCTTCACAGATCTTCTGCTACCAGTCACACGGCTATTCTGGACTGCATCAGCAGTATCTACACTGGACCCGTCTAGTCCTGCCAGTTTGCCAGCCTCATTTCCGGACCACGCCAGAACCCCTGGCGCCGGCTTCTACACCCGGTATCATCCAGTCAACTCTGCAATAACCGCTAACCTTGCTGATCCGTCTGTTCCGCTGGGACAGCCACCACGAGTACAGAGTCTAACTGAAGGTAGCACCCGTGTCCTCCAGGCATTCCATTCTGTCCCTGTTCGAGGGGACTTACTACGGGTGTCTGGGGCTCACGCAGCAACGCCCCCTTTGGAGCCCCCAGACTGTGGTCTAGTGGTTCCACATCAAACCTTAATAAATACGAATGTGAACTTCAACATCTGTGCCTCCGTTTCCATTCGTTACAATAATCCATACTCAAATCGTGAATGTCAGACCAGTGAAACCAGCTTATTGTGATATAACGGGGCCCGAAGGTGGAAGGGGGCCCTTGAAGGCTAGTGTCACCATTCAGAATGTGCCATGGCCCACTGGCACACTATGGGGCCCGTGAGTTGGGGGGGCCACTGTCAGCTTAGGTAATAACATCGGGCGCCCCATACTTACCTCTCCCTGTTCTTCCGCAGGTCCAATTAATCTCGCGTCTTGTAACTCTGATGTCTCAGGGCAGAGGGCATGATGACATCACTTCAGTGTGCCCTCTGAGCTGAGCAGTGCAGGGAGTCAGAAGATGCTGAGGAGACAGTAGCAGTGAGGGAGAGATAAGAATTTTTTTTTTATGTATGGAGCATTATATGAGGCCCATTCTGTATGGAGCACTGTATGGGGCCCATTCTGCATGGAGCATTATATTGGGCCCATTCTACATGGAGCACTATATAGAGCCCAGTCTGTACATAGCATTAGATGGGGCTCATTATACTGTATGGAGCACTATATGCAGCTCATTATACTGTATGGAGTACTATATGGGGCCTGTTCTGTTTGGAGCATTATATGAGGCCCATTTTTTTGGCATGAAGAATTATATGTAATGGTGCAATGTCAAAGATATATTTCCTTTGAACAATAATTTTAAAAGAAACAACTACCATATTTTCCGGCGTGTAAGATAACTTTTTAACCCCTGAAAATCGTCTCAAAAGTCGGGGGTCGTCTTATACGCCGTGTGCAGGGAGCGATCCTGGAGGGTTCCCAGGGTCTGAAGGAGAGGAGACCCTCCTTCAAGCCCTGGGATCCATATTCATGTAAAAAATAAAGAATAAAATAAAAAATATGGATATACTCACCCTCGGATGGCCCCTGGCTCTCAGCGGTGCAAGCTGCAGCGTCCGTTCCTAAGAATTAGTGATGTGTCGTTCGTGAACGAGCCGATACAAAGAGCCGGCTCCCTGCTGTGAATGAAAGGAGTCGGAGTCGGCTCTGCAGTGTGAGTAAGCTGAGTTTTTTTTTTTTTTTGCTTTCTTGGCAGGCACCTGCAGCTTGTCAGACTGTGACTCATGTGGGAGGAGCAGTGAGGAGAGAAGTTGCTGTGGACTGTTTGTGAGTACTGGAGAAATTGTGCAGACAAGCACAGGACAGGGTGGATGGGAAAAGAAAAAAAAAGGGCTTCCTATTGTTAACCCTTCAGTGCCCCCAGACTTCAAGCATTAGTGTTACGCCATCCTTCAGTGCTGGCGTCAGGATTTGCGTTACCTTAGTCCCAAATAAAGATATACTTTACTGGCCTCATCCATGGCATACAATATATATATATGCAACACGTCCAACTATCAACCACAGTCGGATCCTTCAGACGGAACCTGAAAACTCATCTCTTCAGGAAAGCCTACAGCCTGCACTGACACCGCTGCTGCCTCATCACTATCGAAGCTACCGCCTCACTAACACCGGAGCTACCGCCTCACCAACACCGGAGCTACCGCCTCACCAACACCGGAGCTCCTGCAACCCTCAACCTACTGTCTCCTTCCCCATAATCCTGTAGAATGTAAGCCCGCAAGGGCAGGGTCCTCGCCCCTCTGTATCAGTCCGTCATTGTTAGTTTGTTTACTGTATGTGATATTTGTAACTTGTATGTAACCCCTTCTCATGTACAGCACCATGGAATCAATGGTGCTATATAAATAAATAATAATAATATATATAGTGTGTATAGGAGGAGGACTCGGCAGATTGGTATCATAGTATTAGTCAGGACTGAGGAGGATTCAGGACAGGAACACTACAGGGAGGATGATGGATCAGTTGTTGCTGCTGAGGGTAGGGTAATAAGTAATATAAAGTGATTTTAGGCAGAACCTGCAGAGAGATCTAGTACAGCTCCAATCATATAGAGTTACGCTGGGTTCACACTTGCATATGTTGCAATCTGTGTGACAAAGGATGCAGACGGATCCGTTTTTGTCTCCATTGATTTTCAGTGTTGACAGATGGGCCTTGGGTGTTCATCCAGTTGTTACCATTTTCCCACAGATCCGTGTGTCTGCAAATTTTACCAGACACACAAAAACTTGTTGCAGTTTTGTGTTGTCTGAAAAACACGCAGGCACAGGGACACGGACGGACCCGTGGCTACATGTCTGGAATTACCATGGAGCACGGATTCAGGACAACACAGATCCATATGATTCTGTATGCAGGGATCCGTTATGCGGAACGGAGCATGCTCAGAAGCAAGGTATGTGCTGTATGGGAAAGTGATGAAACTGTATGGGAGCAGTATGCAGACATAATGTAGACTACATGCTGTGCTGTCATACAGTGAGCGGCCTCACTAGAACGGCTTGTGCCCTATGTTATAGCATGCTAACGTTAATAAAATGCATTGGGAGCCTGTATATAACATGAGGGCTCCTGGTTAGGGGCTGCACGGGTGGGGCTGCTTTCACACTTTCGCTTTGGTACGGTGCGTTGTGATGTGTAGCAATCCTGATGCATCCCTACACTTAACATAGGGACGCATGGACCTGCATTTGCATCAGGATCAGTATGCATCAGGATTTCTCATGTGCTCCCAAAACGAAGCTTGTTGTGAATTTTGGGTGTTAAAAAAATCTGCAGACATCCTGGTACGTGGCAGCGCATCCAAAAAAACATATGATTGTCAATGTAGACCCTGAATCAGGATTCCTGCGTCTGATCTGCATGTGGATGTGATACTGCACATGCTCAGAGCCCCCATTTTTTTCCTTTCACCAATCTCTCCCCTCCCCCCTCTCCTGTTTCCCCTCTGCCCCAGAAGTCAGAATTTGACATTTCCAACCAAATCCTGATCAGGATGCAGTTCCATGCGTTTGCCGAAAAAATACGGATGAAGATAAATTGTGTCATAGAGGGAATGACTACAGCAATGTACAAAAACCGCCACATATTAGAAAGTAATATGTTAACTACAACCGAGTAGCAGAGGGGCCTGTTCACAAGAGCGAACAATCTGAGGAAACAGCAATGCTAAAAAAAACAGTCTGTACTGCTGCACTAGATACTTATAGAGGTGTATAATGAGGCTTTCACTGTACAGGCAAACACCTGGAACCATAACAGTGTAAAACACATTTTTATTTTAAAAAAAGCCAGTTCGTGAGCCGAAAGAGCCGGCTCCTTATGGTGAGCGGAGCCGAAAGAACCGGATCACCAAAAAGAGCCGAACTGCCCATCAGTACTAAGAATGCATTGAGCGTAGGACCTGCGATGACGTCGCGGTCACGTGACCGGTCGTGTCACCGCGACGTCATCGCAGGTCCTACGCTCAATGCATTCTTAGGAACGGAGGCTGCCGCTTGCACTGCTGAGAGCCGCGGGCCGTCCGAGGGTGAGTATATCATATCCATATTTTTTATTTTTATTCTTTACATGAGTATGGATCCCAGGGCCTGAAGGAGAGTCTCCTCTCCTCCAGACCCTGGGAACCATACGCACTGCACACGCCATATAAGATGACTGGGCGTATAAGATGACCCCCGTCTTATACGGCGGGTATATCCCAAATTCCATATTTTATATGGAAAAGTTGGGGGCCGTCTTATACGCCCAGTCGTCTTATATAGCAGAAAATACGGTACATAGTAAATTCAGTGATGTTTCAATTATATATTTATCATCATTTTTTATTTAGAATCAGAAATATCCCCTTTTCACTAAAGCATTTTTTCACTATTTAGACATTTTGATAGGCCAATTTAAAACTTGCTTCAAAATCAATGGGAATACAAGAGGTTGAAAACTGTTATGGTCAAGATGATGAGATTTTGTGATAGTGTGATTTTGTTGTCTTAATACAGTTAGATGAAAATTGATTAAAAAACACCTAAACGTGGGATTCAAGAGATTCCTATCTATCAATACACTGTGGAAAAACGAGGTCAAGTCACTAGTATATTAAGCTCTGGCCTTACTGAGCTGTAACACATTTTATTTTGTATATTTCTACATAATATTATTATACATATACTAGATTGTGGCCCGATTCTAACGCATCGGGTATTCTAGAATATGCATGTCCCCGTAGTATATGGACAATGATGATTCCAGAATTCGCGGCAGACTGTGCCAGTCGCTGATTGGTCGAGGCAACCTTTATGACATCATCGTCGCCATGGCAACCATTATGACATCTACGTCGATACTGTGTCCGTTGCTGATTGGTCGAGGCCTGGCGGCCTCGACCAATCAGACGCGGGATGTCTACGTCCTTTATGACATCATTGGCGCTGTGCCCGTCGCTGATTGGTCGAGGCCGCCAGGCCTCGACCAATCAGAGACGCGGGATTTCCAGGACAGACAGACAAAAAGACAGACAGACGGAAAAACCCTTAGACAATTATATATATAGATGGTGCAAAAAATATTTTAAAAGTGAATAGTTGTATTAAATGCATATTGCAATTACAGGCAAATCTGCTGTGCTCTAGATCAGGAATATGTAATGTAGAAATAGCTATGATTGTTTTATACAGTAGGTCTATAAGGCTCATACCATGACAGGACTGTAATACCCTGTTCGATTGTCATTCAAAGGTAAAAACTTATGCAAAAAATAACAGGTAAAACTGAGCACTGTATTACTTATTGATCAGGTTACAGTAAAATATGTGTCATATGGATGGATATATAATAAAGTCTTATGACAATAAGGGTTTATCTGGGACTAAACTACTGATGACCTATCTACATGATAGGTCATCAATATGAGATCAACATGGGTCCAACACCAGGGAACACTCACCGTTCAGCCGATATCTGCTTACATCCAATCACTACTGGAACAATGTACAGAGTAGAGCACAGAAGCTTTGTACATTGCTTACATCTGACTGCTGCTTGAGCAGATATCCACTGATCGGTAGGGTGCCTAGTGCTGAACACCTACCAGTTTTATATTAGTGACCTAACCTATTAATAGAGTAAATGGTCTGCATTCAGTGTAGCACTTGTGGAGGTGCCAGTAAGGAGAATTAAATCTGAATACTTTTAGGAAACCAGCATTATTCAACTCAGGATTCTTGATAATGAAAAGCATTTTATTGGCAAGACAAATATTAATTTATGTCTGCAATGCTTATTGTGACATATTGTGACATTTCAACTCCTGCCAAGCCTTGGTCTCACTGGCACAGTATGCAAAGGAACAAAAATCAAATCTGCAGTTCCTCAATTTGGATCACACCAGAGCTGTTGGCAAAACCAATGGAGCAGTGTGCTCTGGTGAGAAGTCGCTAGAAGTGGCATACTACTTGTAGACATCTGTGCTCCAGAGCACATCACTCCATGTCACTTCCAGCTGCCTCTTCACCACAGCACACTGAGTCCTTGCCACTTTACAGCTGCCTTTTCACCAGAGTACATCTCTCGGTACCATCTCTAGCTGCCTCTTCACCAGAGTACATCTCTCGGTACCATCTCCAGCTGCCTCTTCACCAGAACACATTGCTTGGTATCATTTCTAGCTGCCTCCTAACTAGAGAGCATTGCTTGGTCCCATTTCTAGCTGCTTCTTCACCAAAGTACATCACTTGGTACCATTTCTAGCTGCCTCTTGACCGGAGAGCATCTCTCAGTACCATCTTTAAGTGCTTCTTCACCAGAGTATATCTTTCTGTACCATTTCTAGCTGCCTCTTGACCAGAGAACATCACTCGGTACCAACTCTAGCTGCCTCTTCACCAGAGCACATCGCTTGGTCCCATTTCTAGCTGCCTCTTCACCAGGGAACATTGCTTGGTACCATTTCTAGCTGCTTCTTCAGCAAAGCACATTGCTTGGTCCAATTTCTAGCTGCCTCTTGACCGGAGAACATCCCTCAGTACCATCTCTAGCTGCTTCTCACCAGAGTACATCTTTCTTTACCATTTCTAGTTGCCTCTTCACCAGAGCACATTGCTTAGTTTTGCCAATAGCTATGGCATTATAGCAAGTTAGGACCCATAGTTTCTTCCTCTGCATTCTGTAACAGTGAGATTAAGGTTTGAGAGAAGCCGAAACATCACAATAATCACAATAAGCATTGAATACATGATTTTATTTACAAGACAACAAATAATTAATCTTCTTTATTACCAAAAATCCTGAATTTGAGAGTGTTGTTGTTCAAACTATCCCATTGATAGTCTATAGTAGATTAGCTCCAGAAAACCCTTTTAAACATTTGAGAATTTGGCCCAAACATCATGATGAATAGATTATCATATAATATATATTGTTATAAACAACTGTATCATTTGGTAGAAAGTGAAAAATGTAACTTCAATCCTTGCCACTTCTATGCTCTCATTTTAATGCAAAGGTGAAGACTTGAGTAGAATATGAAAAAGTTGTAGTTCTTACACATTGTATTGTAGTAACCAGTCTATCCTAAAGGTGTTGATTACTTTTTAAAATTTCTTTTTTTCAAAAGAGTTCCTATGAAAATAAGTATTTCACATTGGGCCTCCAGGCTGCAGTGCCATCATGGGAGTAAAGAAGAATTATGCCGCTCTTCTACATATTCTGGGCCTTCCAGAGAAAGAATCTCTGTAGCAGCTCAATGCTAAGGCAAATATATCGGGACTCTGAAAGACAATTACTATTAACTCAGAATTCTCTAACAGGGCATTCTGAGATTTGATTATCAAGACAATTCCTTTAACTAATTCATTTGCTCACTTCAAAGCTACATTGGCACTGTTCAAAGAAAAGAGAAGGTAAAGTTAGCCTAACAGCAATCAAATAATTTAATTCCTTGATCTCAGTTTCAATTATTAATTTGATACGTCTACAAATTAAAGACAAAAATTTATTATAGGTAGAAAGAACCTCTTTAAGAATTTACAACTTAACTCAAATCCAAGGTACATATATATTATTTATAAATGTATCAGACCTTCTAAAAGTTTTCTCCTGAAATTCTTAAAATTGTGCTCAACATTAAAATGATGTCTCACTCTGCTCATAATGAAATATATTACACTTTAAGCCTACATTTTGGTAAATGAGAGACAACTGCCTCATACAAAACTCTTAGACATTGAAAAAACTGTGACACAGTGTTAGGGCTAGCGGAACGCACCGAGTAAATAGAGATGATTTTATTGACATTGGTGCGTTCGCAGCCCAGGGTCCACCGTGCAGGAGTACTTGCTGCTAGCAAACGGCGGAACTATATGGCGGTATAGACTAACTCAGTTAATTCACCGAGTAGCCGTGAAAGAGAAGCAGTGTGCCCTGTTAGACTCCACAGAGGCACAGGCTAACTGCCCAAACAGAGAGCAGTCAGTGGTCACGCATGTACACAAAACTCCTCGCCGGAGGTGCCAGCATTCTAGGGGCTTATTTCAGCCGGGTCCCTGAATACATCCAAACACAAACTCCTCGCCGGAGGTGCCAGCATTCTAGGGGCTTATTTCAGCCGGGTCCCTGAACACACTCTCATGTGACCACACTGGCGCAAAGCACATAACAATAGACAATACTAGCGCATGGCCGTGCGGCCATGCGGGCCTTAAATTGTTGCAGCACGTTTAGGAGCTTTCAAAGAAGGACCAATGGAGTTGCTGCCGTACCTGAGCATGTGACCCTAGATCTCCACTGAGAGATCTTGCCCTGGGCATGCTCAAAGTCCAAAGCAGAATTTAGTCCTAGCACCTACAAGGACCTTCCAAGAAGGACCAATGACCTAGCTGCAGTATCTGATCATGTGACCCTCGATCTCCACTGAGATATCTTACTCTGGGCATGCTCAGAACGTGAAAAGCAGGACTTAGTCCCAGAAGCGTCTGCTCGCCGCTTCCCAGCACTGACTTCAATGGCAGAAGCAGGAAATGCAGCAGTAACTCTTAGCACAGAGTCAGACTGAGCGAGACCCTGGGATCAATGTCTTTGCTGAGCAGGCTCCACTGCGGCAGGAGAAGAATGGGAGACCACAGCGGAGATGGACCAAGATTCCCCCTGTGCAGAGGCAGGAACTCGACCCCTAACACACAGAGTCATTGAGATTAAGAATATACGTAGTAGATACAAGTCTGTATGGCCATAGCAGCAGTGTGAGTACAGCTACATAGTACAGAACTGCAGGGACTTTTTGCACCAGAATAAGGCTTTATACACACAGCTTTGTCATATACCTGGTGCGCACTTATGGATTTCAGGTCTGCCCGCAGTGGGGCAGGGCATAGTGTGCAGGCATAAGCCGGCGATTTCTCTGCGAAGGCGTGTGATTTCTCCCGGCTATGTGGATGATGCAGGGGGTGTCATCCTAGGATGGCGAGCAGCAGCCTGGGGGAGGGATAAAGAGCCCAGAAAGGACGCCTATCAGTCCGAACTGACAGGATTAACATACATTGTATGAGAACATTATATGTATACAGAGGGAATCAGAGGTTATATAACCATTTCGGCTAGGTTAACATTGCGTTAGTGGGTGTCCGCTAACGGACTCCGTTACATGGCGCAATTGTCACAATTAACGCTATGTAACGGATCTGTTAGTGCACCCATTGACTGCAATGTGCTAACAGATCGCTAACGCATCGCAAACATATGCCATTTTTGGCATGTGTCTGCGATGTGCCGTTAGTTTTGGACGGACATCGAACGCTGCTTGCAGCGTTCAGGGTCCGTTCCTCGCTAGCGCAGATTGGGCATCTGCGCTAGCGGGATTGCCGAACGCAATCCCTTTTTGGACATTGCGTTAGCGCAATCCGTTAGCGTATCCGCTAAATGGATTGCACTAACGCAATGTGAACCGCAATGTGAACTAACGCAATGTGAACCTAGTGAATATAGAATGCAGAACAGGCGCTGATTAAGATAACTGTGTTAGTTCATACATGGCAAAACTGTTGACAGGTTCCCTTTAAAGTGTATCTATCACCAATATTGGGGGCTGCCTTTTTTTTTACAAAACAGATGGCAGCCTCAGCATGGTAATTTTTTTTAAATATTATCCAGTAACAAAACATCTCAGAAGTCCCCTGATGTCACGAAAGGGCCTGATCTTATAGCAAAGTCAGAGCAGAACTTCTGGGATCCGGGCATGTAGAATTTGGACTCTCAAACTTCCAAAACTACTCTGGTTCTTTGCAATAATCCAGCTATTTCAAGTACTTTACTAAGCTGTTATAAAATAGTAATCTCTGTAATAATGAGAGGGGTGAGCGAGATCTGGCTGTAGATGGGTCAGTGGTCCCAATCTTCATATATCACAACTGGAGTTTGGGCTTATTTTGCTAGCAAATTGGACCTTTTTAGGAACATTAGGACTACTTCTGGTTTTGCTATTAGATTATATTTAGAAAAAAATGACCAGAACATTAGGACTACTTCTGGTTTTGCTATTAGATTATATTTAGAAAAAAATGACCAATCTGGGGTTAACCACCATTTTCTTAAATTAAAAGTTAAGTGCCAAACTGGTGATAGTTACACTTTAAAGGAATATTTTAGGAAAACCTTAAATTATCAAGAACCCTGAGGCCCACACTGCGTATGCCAGAATGTAATAGCCTTTTATAGTCATTTTCTTTAATATGAAGTTTTCACTTGTTAAGTAAAAAGGAATTATATTTTTATATTTTTTATTTCCTATTTGAGTCAGCTAATACAGAAACTCTACAGCACAAAATCTTCACCATGTAATTATATCATGTTAAAGCCTAGAGTGATGGAATAGTTTAACGCTTCCTCTGGGAATTAAAACCTCCGTGTTATAATACTGCTATGTGAAGTCAAACTGTCACAATATTTTTACTTTTACTACTTTAGCTTTTATCAACCCAAACTGAGTAAAATCACCCACCAATATCTGCAGACCATTAAAGACCATCCGTCGTGTGTGTGTACAGTTATATGTGAGTACACCAAACACAATCTCAGCCAACTTGATGAGGGCAATTGATCAACTAGAGTTCACGATGCAATCTGAATTACTTGCGGGTATAAGCTTTTCAAAATCATATGACTTAATTGCATTAATCAAGCTCAAGCTCAAGATGCAATTGCCAGCAATTTACAAAGTCAGATTAGATCAATTTCTATCACTATCTACATATTTTATGTAAGATTGTGAGATGGGCTCTACAGGACTATGAAAAGTTTGGAGAGTTCATTGCTACACACACACACATATATACTGTATATAGTGGGTACAGAAAGTATTCATATCCCTTTAAACGCTTTGTTTCATTGCAGCCATTTGTTAAATTCAAGAAAGTTCTTTTTTTTTCACAATGTACATTCTGCTCCCCATCTTGGCTGAAAAAAACAGAAATGTAGCCATTTTTGCAAATTTATTAAAAAAGAGAAACTGAAATATCACATGGTCATAAGTATTCAGACCCTTTGCCCAGTATTGAGTAGATGCAACCTATTGAGTTAGTACAGCCATGAGTCTTCTTGGGAATGATGCAACAAGTTTTTCACACCAGAATTTGGGGATCCCCTGCCATTCTTCCTTGCAGATCCTCTCCAGTTCCATCAGGTTGGATAGTGAACATTGGTGGACAGCCATTTTCAGGTCTCTCCAGAGATCCTCAATTGTGTTTTGGTCAGGGCTCTGGCTGGGCCAGTCAAAAATGGTCACAAAGTTATTCCGAAGCCACTCCTTTGTTATTTTAGCTGTGTGCTTAGGGTCATTGTCTTGTTGGAAGGCGAACCTCCAGCCAAGTCTGAGGTCCAAAGCACTCTGGAAGAAGTATTCATTCAGGATATCTCTATACTTGGCCACATTCTTGTTTCCTTCATTGACAACCAGTCGTCCTATCCCTGCAGCTGAAAAACACCCCCATAGCATGGTGCTGCCACTAGGGTTGAGCGACCTTGATTTTTTTAGGGTCGAGCCGGGTTTCGCGAAACCCGACTATCTCAAAAGTCGAGTCGAGTGAAATCGGCCGATTATGGCGAAAAGTCGAGGATCGACCGAAACACGAAACCCAATGCAAAGCCAATGGGAATTTTTTTCTCTCTCTCTCTCTCTCTCTCTCTCTGTCCGTCCCTGAACTGAAAAGCTGGTGTTACACAGTGCAAATCACTACAGCGCACAAGCGACAACATGGCGATAGGCGTCCACGCCCCTAAGACCTATGTCATCACTCTGCCCACGCCCCTTCATTGGCTGAAAAAAATGGCGCCAAGCGCGTCATACGAAACGCAACTTTGGCGCGAAAGTCGCGTACCGCATGGCCGACCCCACACAGGGATCGGGTCGGGTTTCATGAAACCCGACTTTGCCAAAAGTCGGCGACTTTTGAAAATTAACAATCCGTTTCGCTCAACCCTAGCTGCCACCATCATAATTCACTGTTGGGATTGTATTGGGCAGGTGATGAGAAGTGTCTGGTTTTTCTCCACACATACCACTTAGAATTATCACCAAAAAGGTCTATCTTTGTCTCATCAGACCAGAGAATCTTATTTCTCATAGTCTGGGCGTCCTTCATGTGTTATTAAGCAAACTCTATGTGGGCTTTCATATGTCTTGCACTGAGGAGAGGCTTCCGTTGGGCCACTCTGCCATAAAGACCCAACTGGCGAAGGACTGCAGAGATAGTCGACTTTGTGGAACTTTCTCCCATTACCCTACTGCATCTCTGGAGCCCAGCCACAGTGATCTTGGGGTTCTTCTTTACCTCTCTCACCAAGGCTCTTCTCCCACGATTGCTCAGTTTGGCTGGACGGCTAGGTCTAGGAAGACTTCTGGTGGCCCCAAACTTCTTCCATTTAAGGATTATGGAGGCCACTGTGTTCTTAGGAACCTTGAGTACTGCAAAAATTCTGTTGGAACCTTGGCCAGATCTGTGCCTTGCCACAATTCTGTCTCTGAGCTCCTTGGCCAGTTCCTTTGACCTCATGATTCTCATTTGGTCTGACATGCACTGGAAGCTAGGAGGTCTTATATAGACAAGTGTGTGCTTTTTCAAATCAAGTCATATCAGTGAAATTAAAAACAGCTGGACCCCAAAGAAGGAGTAGAACCATCTCAAGGAGGATCACAAGGAAATGAACAGCATATGACTTAAATATGTCTGACCAAAGGGTCTGAATACTTAAAACCATGTGATATTTCAGTTTTTCTTTTTTATAAAATTTACAAAAATTTCTACATTTCTGTTTTTTGTCAGTCAAGATGGGGTGCAGAGTGCACATTAATGTGAAAAAATGAACTTTCTTGAATTTACCAAATGGCTGCAATGAAACAAGGAGTGAAAAATGTAAACGGGTATGAATACTTTCTGTACACACTATATATCTATATATATAATTGTCTAAGGGTTTTTCCGTCTGTCTGTCTGTCCTGGAAATCCCGCATCTCTGATTGGTCGAGGCCGCCAGGCACAGCGACGATGATGTCATAAAGGACGTAGAAATCCCACGTTTCTGATTCAGCGACGGGCACAGTATCGACGTAGATGTCATAATGGTTGCCATGGCGACGATGATGTCATAAAGGTTGCCTCGACCAATCAGCGACGGGCACAGTCTGCCGCGAATTCTGGAATCATCATTGTCCATATACTACGGGGACATGCATATTCTAGAATACCCGATGCGTTAGAATCGGGCCACAATCTATATATATATATATATATATATATATATATATATATATATATATATATATATATATATATATATATAGTGGCAGGTGTCAGTTATATCCGCAATATGGATATGGCACTGTATAGCTGTAGCATAAAAGTGTGTAAGGGCACATACGGATGGCTGTATTTCTCAAATGAGGATTGCATTGCAATGCACGGACTGGCCCAGTACCTCTCCTGACTCGAGCATTTCAGCGTGATGTATTTCTAAGCAGCTGTCATGCTCAGGTCAGGAAAACTGATGGGCAGTTTGGGGATTGCAATGCGATCTTCACACGAGAAATGCAACTGTCTATTTGCCTCCTAACAAGTAAACATTCATGGCACAACAAGCGATTGGTAAATTTATTGGTCCCTGAATACCAATAACATTGTATGTCCAGTTTGCTAAATACATATATACATACACACCGATGCCGGTAACCAACGTTGCTTCTACCTGGAGACTTAATTGAACGCATATGAGCCTCAAAGCTAATTCTGTGACCGATTCCCCCACCGACTTTGTGCCTGTTGTCTTTTCTGTAGCAGATAGGTCATTGGGCACCCTAAGGCTCCAAGCCAAGGAGCAACAGTTGGCTCTTCCTCCTTATATCTACACTCTTGTCCCTAGAAACTGCTCTTAGGAAATATATTACTTTATACATCAAAGTAGTACATGAACAGTATGAAAATCTACTGCGCTAAATATATTAGCTGAAAAGCATTGTGGCCCAATGACTACCATAGTTATTTTTCAGCTATGTAGTACTATGTCCAAAATGGACCAATAATTACATTGCTTGAACTTTACACGTTCTGCCTGTACTTAAACAGTGTCAAAATTGTGATTTAACTGTTTATCTGAAAATTAGTACTAGTGTGTCACTGGGCTGTACATGTGAAAAATATTAATGACATTCCCAGCAGTTTAACCAAAATTGGCCTATGAGATGAAACACAGAGGAATTTGCGTATATCGCCATTCAACATGTAAAGTGCCATGGGTATTCAACAGCACACAGTATTTGCCAGCTCACTGGGGAGAATGCAACTGACTACCAAAAAAAAAAAAAAAAAGACATATTGAGAATCAGTGTCATTTCCTTATACAGCCATTATATACAGTATGGAAATGAATGTCTTCTTCGTTATTAAGGACTACTGATACCTGTGGTAAATGCCATTACTGGCATTTATTTTTCCAACACAAAAAAAAAACAGGAGTTTTTGAAAACTAACTTTTTTTTTTACAAACTGTTAACTATTAAAGTCATGGTTATTCTTGGAAGTTGTACAAGCTGACGGTATTAGTTTTATATGGGGTGTGGGGTTCAGCTAAGTTGCAATTCAGCATTAGTATCGGGTGATTCTGTGATAATGGACACAAAGCATCACATGCACAATTGCCAGTGTAATATATTTGCATCATTCTCTTTACATCAGACCTCATTTCACTGATATACTGCCAATAAAATGCATTAAGAGCCATTTCAAAGAGTCACCCTGTTCCAGTTTTCTTGTCAAGTTAATACATTGGATCATATTAACAGTAATTCCTTGTCAATAAGGCAGATCAAAATCCTGTTAATGGAGTTATGCTGCCAATACAGTGCTCTCCTTACTGATTACCTTCAGAATGTGTCAAAAATTAAATCAGATTACACTTCTTCTGCTATGGTGCATAAATATTTCACGAATTCTGAGTCAACAACATAGTAAGAGAACGCTTGTCAGACTCATTTATTTTATGTTGTATGTTCTCTACAAGAAAAATGAGCGTTCCACCAGTATGGCGGCATAAAATGACACTCACTTATCACTACGCACTGTTCATTTAGCCGAGCCAATTCACAATGTCACTTTACTTATGTGCCACACATGGCCAGACACCATGACACGCAGCACTGACCTAAGAATCAGCGACAATACATAAGGGGAGAAAAGAGAAGTGCAAATGCCGTGACTATCGCTTATGTCAATGAAGATACACTCCAACATGAATAAGTGACAAGTCAAACCATTTTTGACGTGGTACGAAAAATACAGGTGCTTCTTATTAAATTAGAATATCATCAAAACGTTAATTTATTTCAGTTCTTCAATACAAAAGTGAAACTCCTATATTAGATAGAGTCATTACAAACAGAGTGATCTATTTCAAGTGATTATTTCTGTTAATGTTGATGATTATGGCTTACAGCCAGTGAAAACCCAAAAGTCATTATCTCAGTAAATTAGAATACTTTATTTAATACTTTACACCAGCATGAAAAATCCAAAATGTTGGCCTACTGAAATGCATGTTCAGTAAATGCACTCAATACTTGGTCGGGGCCCCTTGTGCATCAATGTGGCATGGCATGGCAGTGATCGGTCTGTGGTACTGCTGAGGTGTTATGGAAGCCCAGGTTGCTTTGAGAGCAGCCTTCAGCTTGTTGGGTCTGGTGTCTCATCTTCCTCTTGACAATACCCCATAGATTCTCTAGCTGGTTAAGGTTTATATAATATATGAGATTCACTTATATATTCTAATTTTGTGAGAAGCACCTGTACGTTTTTATGTGTTATAACTAGGAATATAATAAAGGTTCCTTGAAATGTCACAAAAATGTAAACATTATCTATCTGGTGACCAAAGTCTATTTTGTTTTGTGGCATCCCTTAGTACGGTTATTCTTAAATATATGTCAACTGTTCTTTTTATGCTATATTAATTGATACTAAAAATATTTTTATCTTTAATTTGTGGGATCTCTTTGTGGCCCCATTGTGATTGTTATGGGACTTATGTTGTCATTAATTATTTTTAGTATCTTATCTTATTTTTAGTATCTTTTTAACACTTTTTCAGGAGGTTATGGAGTGTACCGGCCTGAAAAAGATGTCAGGCACACACCCTAAGATTTCTCAAAACTGTGTTAAAATAACCAAAATAAATTCTTAGATTAGTTTATAACAGTCTTAATGGTGATGTCTATTTTGATATATTACAATGTTGTTCAATCATTTCAATGCTGAATATAAAAACAATGACATCTGAAGGTCAATGAATCGAATTCTCATTTATAGTTTCATTTAGCAATGGAGCGCACTGAAACTTAACGATTACATTTGTCACGCTTTAGTGCACCTTTTATCTCCATTCCCCACCCTGCTGACAGCATCTTAAGAACACCAACCTGAGATCATGTTTACAAGATTTAGCCAACTGGAATGACATGCAATCTCCGATTATATGTAGCTTATTAAATTACAGACTGAAAGAGAGCAATTAAGTCACTTGATCAAATTACAATATTTTTTAAGACAAATGTTTGAGATTTTTCTCGCTGTATATATCGTTATCGTCTTTGTATACGCCTATATTACACACTAATTTCTATACATGTTATCGAGAACAAATATATAATACTCAGCTAGTTAAATACCTATTGTAAATGTAATACTGCATATTAGACTAGATATGGATAAATTGCAAAAATATAATAAACCCTTAGTGCTAAGAAAAAATATAAGATTACACTATGTATACCGTAGAATAACTGGTCCGTCTAGGACAAAGCCCCAATACGACTCTTCTCAACAATATCCAATACCTTAAAAAGGGTTTACTGAGTTACGCTGTGCTGAATTCATAAAGATGCACATGATACTTAATTAATTCCACACATTCTCTCTATGGCACGTGCCGACATGCACTTTGCCAAGAATTTTACTCCAGTCAAGGCCTGGCATTGCATTTCTGCCATAAAAAAATGGCGGAAATCATGCTGAATTTTTATGGGTACGCATAGGCATGTCCTGACCTGGCTCCTCTCCAGCTACGCTTATTTTGGAGGACCTGCTTCAAACCAATGTGAAATTGCCAAAAGTCAATTTTGTTCCGCAATTCCAAATTGCGTAATAAATTGTAACTTTTCAAAGCGTTTTGTACAGTATTCTAGCATAAAATCTTTGATAAAGAGCATCACAATTAAATGCTGTAGTTTAGCTGCCATTGAAGGGTGAACCAACAAGAGATACCAAAAAATATAGTAATTGCTGACAACACAAATACACTATAAATGGGATATCTGGTTATTTTAAAATAGTCTTTGATTCAATATGTCCTCCTCAGATGACTATTGAGAGGTACCAGCAGTCAGACACACTGACCAACTTATCTTTGGAAAACCCTTAAATTAAAATAGACTGATCAACATATATAAAATCTCCTTTTAGTTTTCCTCTTCATAGAGGCTCATATTAAGGGTATGCTCACACTGGGGTATAACACGGCCAAGTTCTATCTGATGTTTTATCAGATACCACTCAACCCATAGTTATACTATTGGGCTGTGCTGATTTGCAATTGTTTTATTACGTAGATTCGGCATGAGAAAACAATGGCGGCATACTGTGGGTGTGTCCGATGATTGGATCACGTGCACCATACAAGTCTATTGGTGCATGTGAAACATCAGACTGCAGTATGATGTGTGCACACAGAGACAATGGAGAAGATGGATGGATAACTTACCATATTTTCCAGCGTATAAGAAGACTTTTTAACCCCTAAAAACTGTCCCAAAAGTTGGGGGTCGTCTTATACGCCGGGAGCGATCCTGGATGTTCCCAGGGTCTGAAGAAGAGACTCTCCTTCAGGCCCTGGGATCCATATTCATGTAAAAAATAAAGAATACAAGTAAAAAATATGGATATACTCACCCTCGGACGGCCCCTGGCTCTCAGCGCTGCAAGCGTCTGCCTCTGTTCCTAAGGGGCTGTGGGAGAGGGACCTCTTCCTGTCAGATCGGGTCTCATCTATGGACCACGTCCCATTATGGGCGCGGTACATAGATGATGTATTCCTGATCTGGCAGGGATCTATTGAATCATTGCAATCGATTGCAATACTAAATTAACCTTTCACTTTGACAGTCGAAGTGTGGACTTTCTAGATGTTCTGGTGAAGCGTGAAGAGGGTGATATCATGCAGACTGATATATTCAGAAAACCGACATCTACCAATACTTTGCTGCATGCTTCGTCCGCACATCCGATACACGTGATTCAATCTGTCCCACTGGGCCAGTTGCTCCGTTTACGGAGGATCTGCTCCAGTGATGCAGATTTCGAGAAACAGGCAATGGATCTAAAAGGAAGGTTCCATGATAGGGGATATAGCCATAGGATGGTGAAACGAGCATAAAATCGCGCTAAATACTCTTCCCGTCATGATCTGGTGTATAAGTCCGTAAATAAACTGCCTGGGGAAAAGGTTAGGTTTATTATTAATTATCATAATCGCTTTCCATCTGTGAGGGAAGCCCTCACTAAGTCCTGGCCTATCCTCCAGGTGGATCCGGTAATTTCAAAATATATACCAGAGCGTCCAGCTATCACTACTAGACATTCTAGGAATCTTCGTGACATGCTGGTACGGAGTCACTATGCGGGCAAGCATAATTCGACATTCCTGGACCTTTATCCCAAAGAAGTGGATGTGTTCCGTGTGAACGATGTGTGGCATGTCTGTTATGTCTCCCTTAAATCCTCCTTTAAGGGAGGATATTAGCGAAGGGAATGAGGATGTCGAGTCCATATGGGTTGAAATTCATGGAGGGAAAAATGGTAACAAAATTCTCATTGGGGTCTGTTACAAACCCCCAAATATAACAGAAAGCATGGGAAGTCTACTTCTAAAGCAGATAGATGAAGCTGCAACCCATAATGAGGTCCTGGTTATGGGGGACTTTAACTACCCGGATATTAACTGGGAAACAGAAACCTGTGAAACCCATAAAGGCAACAGGTTTCTGCTAATAACCAAGAAAAATTATCTTTCACAATTGGTGCAGAATCCAACCAGAGGAGCAGCACTTTTAGACCTAATACTATCTAATAGACCTGACAGAATAACAAATCTGCAGGTGGTTGGGCATTTAGGAAATAGCGACCACAATATTGTGCAGTTTCACCTGTCTTTCACTAGGGGGACTTGTCAGGGAGTCACAAAAACATTGAACTTTAGGAAGGCAAAGTTTGAACAGCTTAGAGATGCCCTTAATCTGGTAGACTGGGACAATATCCTCAGAAATGAGAATACAGATAATAAATGGGAAATGTTTAAGAACATCCTAAATAGGCAGTGTAAGCGGTTTATACCTTGTGGGAATAAAAGGACTAGAAATAGGAAAAACCCAATGTGGCTAAACAAAGAAGTAAGACAGGCAATTAACAGTAAAAAGAAAGCATTTGCACTACTAAAGCAGGATGGCACCATTGAAGCTCTAAAAAACTATAGGGAGAAAAATACTTTATCTAAAAAACTAATTAAAGCTGCCAAAAAGGAAACAGAGAAGCACATTGCTAAGGAGAGTAAAACTAATCCCAAACTGTTCTTCAACTATATCAATAGTAAAAGAATAAAAACTGAAAATGTAGGCCACTTAAAAAATAGTGAGGAAAGAATGGTTGTAGATGACGAGGAAAAAGCTAACATATTAAACACCTTCTTCTCCACGGTATTCACGGTGGAAAATGAAATGCTAGGTGAAATCCCAAGAAACAATGAAAACCCTATATTAAGGGTCACCAATCTAACCCAAGAAGAGGTGCGAAACCGGCTAAATAAGATTAAAATAGATAAATCTCCGGGTCCGGATGGCATACACCCACGAGTACTAAGAGAACTAAGTAATGTAATAGATAAACCATTATTTCTTATTTTTAGTGACTCTATAGCGACAGGGTCTGTTCCGCAGGACTGGCGCATAGCAAATGTGGTGCCAATATTCAAAAAGGGCTCTAAAAGTGAACCTGGAAATTATAGGCCAGTAAGTCTAACCTCTATTGTTGGTAAAATATTTGAAGGGTTTCTGAGGGATGTTATTCTGGATTATCTCAATGAGAATAACTGTTTAACTCCATATCAGCATGGGTTTATGAGAAATCGCTCCTGTCAAACCAATCTAATCAGTTTTTATGAAGAGGTAAGCTATAGGCTAGACCACGGTGAGTCATTGGACGTGGTATATCTCGATTTTTCCAAAGCGTTTGATACCGTGCCGCACAAGAGGTTGGTACACAAAATGAGAATGCTTGGTCTGGGGGAAAATGTGTGTAAATGGGTTAGTAACTGGCTTAGTGATAGAAAGCAGAGGGTGGTTATAAATGGTATAGTCTCTAACTGGGTCGCTGTGACCAGTGGGGTACCGCAGGGGTCAGTATTGGGACCTGTTCTCTTCAACATATTCATTAATGATCTGGTAGAAGGTTTACACAGTAAAATATCGATATTTGCAGATGATACAAAACTATGTAAAGCAGTTAATACAAGAGAAGATAGTATTCTGCTACAGATGGATCTGGATAAGTTGGAAACTTGGGCTGAAAGGTGGCAGATGAGGTTTAACAATGATAAATGTAAGGTTATACACATGGTAAGAGGGAATCAATATCACCATTACACACTGAACGGGAAACCACTGGCTAAATCTGACAGGGAGAAGGACTTGGGGATCCTAGTTAATGATAAACTTACCTGGAGCAGCCAGTGCCAGGCAGCAGCTGCCAAGGCAAACAGGATCATGGGGTGCATTAAAAGAGGTCTGGATACACATGATGAGAGCATTATACTGCCTCTGTACAAATCCCTAGTTAGACCGCACATGGAGTACTGTGTCCAGTTTTGGGCACCGGTGCTCAGGAAGGATATAATGGAACTAGAGAGAGTACAAAGGAGGGCAACAAAATTAATAAAGGGGATGGGAGAACTACAATACCCAGATAGATTAGCGAAATTAGGATTATTTAGTCTAGAAAAAAGACGACTGAGGGGCGATCTAATAACCATGTATAAGTATATAAGGGGACAATACAAATATCTCGCTGAGGATCTGTTTATACCAAGGAAGGTGACGGGCACAAGGGGGCATTCTTTGCGTCTGGAGGAGAGAAGGTTTTTCCACCAACATAGAAGAGGATTCTTTACTGTTAGGGCAGTGAGAATCTGGAATTGCTTGCCTGAGGAGGTGGTGATGGCGAACTCAGTCGAGGGGTTCAAGAGAGGCCTGGATGTCTTCCTGGAGCAGAACAATATTGTATCATACAATTATTAGGTTCTGTAGAAGGACGTAGATCTGGGTATTTATTATGATGGAATATAGGCTGAACTGGATGGACAAATGTCTTTTTTCGGCCTTACTAACTATGTTACTATGTTACTATGTAATTCAGTACCACAATGAAGGTAGAGGTCAGCGCACATACAGTGACCTGGCAATAACCCAAAAAACAAGAACGAGCTCTGAGACGTGGGAACTCTGTTGACCGCAATCCCTAATCCTCTCCAACCACACTAAAGGCAGCCGTGGATTGCGCCTAACGCTCCCTATGCAACTCGGCACGGCCTGAGAAACTAGCTAGCCTGAAGAGAGAAAATAAGCCTACCTTGCCTCAGAGAAATACCCCAAAGGAAAAGGCAGCCCCCACATATAATGACTGTGAGTTAAGATGAAAAGACAAACGTAGAGATGAAATAGATTTAGCAAAGTGAGGCCCAACTTTCTGAACAGAGCGAGGATAGGAAAGGTAACTTTGCGGTCAACACAAAACACTACAAAAAACCATGCAAAGGGGGCAAAAAGACCCTCCGTACCGAACTAACGGCACGGAGGTACACCCTCTGCGTCCCAGAGCTTCCAGCAAGCAGTAAAAAACAAATTGACAAGCTGGACAGAAAAAAACAGCAAACAAATAGCAAAGAGGAACTTAGCTATGCAGAGCAGCAGGCCACAGGAACGATCCAGGAGGAAACAGGTCCAATACTAGAACATTGACTGGAGGCCAGGATCAAAGCACTAGGTGGAGTTAAATAGAGCAGCACCTAACGACTTCACCACTACCTGAGGAAGGATACTCAGAAGCCGCAGTACCACTTTCCTCCACCAACGGAAGCTCACAGAGTGAACCAGCCGAAGTACCACTTGTGACCACAGGAGGGAGCTCTGCCACAGAATTCACAACACATGTCCCAATGTGGAAAAATGCGATTCATTCTTTAATTCGGACAGGTCCAGAACATTTAGCATAAAGAAATGAATAAATTGTACTACCCGATATGTTGTATATTTTGCCACCTGTCCATGTGGACTTATTTATATCGGACTAACTACACGGCCGTTCAAAGTCCGGATAAGGGAACATGTACTAGGCATACTAGCAGCCATCGAACACACGAACACATCCACTTTAAAAACCATTCCTAGACACTTCTGGCTCCACCACGATTGCGATGCCACACTGTTAAGAGTAAGGGGAATTGATTCCCTGGATGTAAATATTAGAGGAGGTAAATTGTCACAAAAATTGGCCCAGCTAGAATCCCGCTGGATTTGGACACTAAATACCATAGATCCAAATGGATTAAATGAACAAATTAGTTTTGTCCCTTTTCTCTGATGTGGAAGTCTGTGAATATCCAGTCCATCTGACATGTGTAAATTTTTCACTTTCTGTTCTTATTAATTTTTAATTTTTATATCACAGGTTGCCGTAGACCCAATTTGAGTCCCTGGTGTGTGATTAACCTTAAACACCTATGAGTTGGATTTATATGTAAAAATCATAATATTGAAACAACGCCTGTGGGACCATTTCCATTCTATCAACATTATCCGGAACATTATGAATATATGTGCTGCTAAGTACAAGGATTGGTCACTGCTAATATCTATACAATGTTTATATGCATAATTTATTATCAAATATTTGTAACAGATATTGATATATATTGTAGATAGATATGACGTATGAGATGGTATCTTATCCGCCTGGCACGCATGCGCGTTGTGCCGCTCTGTGTCCTTTGGCTTTCGGCGTCATTGGGAGGTGTGGCGCCGAGACATATGACGTGTCCCGATCCCGCCCTCTGCTGACGCTGATCGACAGAGTCCGGAATTCAGCGGCGCATGCGTCAACAGCAGAGCGGTATGTATTCAAGTAACAGGGATAATGTGATACACGCTGACTCCGCCCCTTGATGACGCGACTGTCGGGAGTAACAGCTCGGCCCCCAATGGAATGGGAGAGACTAGCGGTGCAGCATTATTATATATATATATGGATTTGGATCGCATTATGGAGGACTTGTCTCCATATGGGCATGATTATCCTTTCACTTTGGTGGTGGTGTTAGTTTACCCACGTTGGTGTATATTCGGTCAATATGGTAACTTACATCACTTCCGGGTTGCTCTCTATTGGTTCCGGCTCCTTTTTAAACCGTGCACAATAGATTTGGACATGCCCCCTGACGAAGGCTGTGCCAAAACGCACGTCGGGGCGACGTGGAAGGTACTGGTGAGCCCCCTGACATTTTCCCGGCGGTTGCTAGTTGCACACTAGGTAAGACCATGAAAATATCTCCTACTATGTGATATTCCGAATATTAGGGCAGGTCACTGGTCTTTTCTATATATGTGTGCTAATTATTTTAATATCTAGTACTCTGCACCGCCGCTATATTACCTTGGGGATATATAACTATGTGATTACAGGAGTTCTAATTTCTAGGCTCTTTATATGATTAATTGAGCAGTTATTATCGCCAGACCTTTCATGTCCCGTTTTACTGTATAAATTTACCCACATGTCTTGTGGGAGTACCCACTGTCACACCTGTTTTATTGTATTTATGTAACAAAAATTGTTATACTTTTTCAATATACTCTGGCCTACAGATCATTGTTCTTTTCTGTGTGTTTTGGATTTATATTTATAACGATTGGCCTATTACGGTAGTCCGCCAGTTGTAGCATAAGCATGTGTACTTTAACTGGTATCATTAGGATATTGAATATTTGACAATGCTACTACTGTGCGTTTTGAGATATATGCTCTCTGTTCCTAAGAATGCAGTGAGTGAAGGACCTTCAGTGACGTCGTGGTCACCCGACTGCTCACCTGCCCGCTCACGTGACCGCGACGTCATCGAAGGTCCTTCACTCACTGCATTCTTAGGAACGGAGGCAGACGCTTGCAGCGCTGAGAGCCAGGGTCCGTCGGAGGGGTGAGTATATCCATATTTTTTATTTTTATTCTTTATTTTTTACATGAATATGGATCCCAGGGCCTGAAGGAGAGTATCCTCTCCTCCAGACCCTGGGAACCACACGCCGTATAAGATGACTGGGCGTATAAGATGACCCCGTCTTAAACGGCGGCTATATCCCAAATTCCATATTTTATATGGAAAAGTTGGGGGTCGTCTTATACGCCCAGTCATTTTATACACCAGAAAATACGGTAATTCTTCATCTTCTGCGCACCTGTGCTACAAGAGAATCAGCTCACACTCAGAATCACACTCCGACACAATTTTAGCGGAGTTTAGTGTCATTAGCACAATCAAGCCGATTTTCTTACATGGCTATACGCTTGTGTGAGCAAGCCAAAAATCAGATTTTCTTTCATGTATTTTTTTAGTTGATAATGGGTCTTTCAGTTTCTCATCTCACTATAGAAAATTGCAAAGAAAATCTGAAATCTTGTAACGAGTTTCAATATATTTTTATAAAAAATATATATGTTCACCATATGAAGCAAAATAATAAGGAGCTGAAATTAAATTCTGATTTACAAATGTTAGCTTAGGAGAGTCTCCATAGAAGCAAGTCATGCTTCCTACAGTGAATATATGAAGGACATAATAAGGGCCATGTGAGCGGTTACCTGGAAAATGAGAAAAAAAAAAAGCTCTATTTATAATCGCTAGGGTGATTTTTTTCAAAGCAGAAAATCTATAAAGAAATGTTCCAACTGTTGAACTTTATAATCATAATTATTTGTTTTTAATATAACTAGCCATGGGTGGTTAGCAGTTACATTTTATCATGAGAACGCGAGTGAAGAATTCCTCCCACTGAGCTGGTTGAAGTTGAAGTGCCAAAAGCATTATATTTAGATGGAAAGATTAAAGGATTTTCATTAAAACATTTTTCCCAGGTGAAAGTCCATGATTTATAAAATGGTTTACGGAAATCAAACCTGTTTCATTTTATATAAAAAGCATGATAAATATGTAGTATTACAGAATATACAGTATATACACAATATATACAAAGCAAGGCATTCTTAAAACATTTATTTTGCTCTCTATGTGCTCCTCTGCTGGTCCTCGGGGTTTTAAACCATGTCTCACAAATGCCTATTCCCATATGTAAATGTGATCCTCTACTATACGAGGCCATTTAAACACAAGACATTCTCAAGGGTGTAGGGTATCATGCTTCGCCTTTTTAGGACTACATTGCTTTAAATTATATTTAGTGGGATAAAATGATCCCATTGTATAAACGTGTTACAATGGAGAAAAAAAAAAAAGATGCAAAGTTACTCGTGGGCGCTGTTTAGAATGAGTTTAGAAGGGAACCTGTCACCAGGTTTTTCCCATATAAAGTAGGGCCAGCACCTATAAGCCCTCATATATAGCATCCTAGAATGCTGTATTTAAGTCCTCAATGTGCTCTGCATGACCCAATGAATAGCTTTTATAATACTCACCTACGGGGCGATCTGGCCCGATGGGCGTCACTACTCTTGATCTGGCACCTCCTTTCTTCTTGCAGGGCAGATAAGTACACCTGCGCAGGAGCACAATGGAGAGTACCGTGTGGATGACGTACGACATATCATCCACATGAAGCAAGAAGGAGGACGGTGACCGCAAGAAGAGAGGACCAGAAACGTCCATGGGACCGGAATCCCCCATAGGTCAGTATAATACAGTTAGGGCCAGAAATATTTGGACAGTGACACAATTTTCGCGAGTTGGGCTCTGCATGCCACCACATTGGATTTGAAATGAAACCTCTACAACAGAATTCAAGTGCAGATTGTAACGTTTAATTTGAAGGGTTGAACAAAAATATCTGATAGAAAATGTAGGAATTGTACACATTTCTTTACAAACACTCCACATTTTAGGAGGTCAAAAGTAATTGGACAAATAAACATAACCCCAAAAAAATATATTTATTTTCAATATTTTGTTGCAAATCCTTTGGAGGCAATCACCTTAAGTCTGGAACCCATGGACATCACCACTTGCTTGTTTGTGGGTCTTTCCGTCTTAAGTCTGGATTTGAGCAAGTGAAATGCATGCTCAATTGGGTTTAGATCTGGAGATTGACTTGGCCATTGCAGAATGTTCCACTTTTTGGCACTCATGAACTCCTGGGTAGCTTTGGCTGTATGCTTGGGGTCATTGTCCATCTGTACTATGAAGCGCCGTCCAATCAACTTTGCAGCATTTGGCTGAATCTCGGCTGAAAGTATATCCCGGTACACTTCAGAATTCATCCGGCTACTCTTGTCTGCTCTTATGGCATCAATAAACACAAGTGACCCAGTGCCATTGAAAGCCATGCATGCCCATGCCATCACGTTGCCTCCACCATGTTTTACAGAGGATGTGGTGTGCCTTGGATCATGTGCCGTTCCCTTTCTTCTCCAAACTTTTTTCTTCCCATCATTCTGGTACAGGTTGATCTTTGTCTCATCTGTCCATAGAATACTTTTCCAGAACTGAGCTGGCTTCTTGAGGTGTTTTTCTGCAAATTTAACTCTGGCCTGTCTATTTTTGGTATTGATGAATGGTTTGCATCTAGATGTGAACCCTTTGTATTTGCTGTCATGGAGTCTTCTCTTTACTGTTGACTTAGAGACAGATACACCTACTTCACTGAGAGTGTTCTGGACTTCAGTTGATGTTGTGAACGGGTTCTTCTTCACCAAATTAAGTATGCGGCGATCATCCACCACTGTTGTCATCCGTGGACGCCCAGGCCTTTTTGAGTTCCCAAGCTCACCAGTCAATTCCTTTTTTCTCAGAATGTACCCAACTGTTGATTTTGCTACTCCAAGCATGTCTGCTATCTCTCTGATGGATTTTTTCTTTTTTTTCAGCCTCAGGATGTTCTGCTTCACCTCAATTGAGAGTTCCTTTGACCGCATGTTGTCTGCTCGCAGCAACAGCTTCCAAATGCAAAACCACACACCTGGAATCCACCCTTGACCTTTTAACTACTTCATTGATTACAGGTTAACGAGGGAGACACCTTCAGAGTTAATTGCAGCCCTTAGAGTCCATTGTCCAATTACTTTTGGTCCCTTGAAAAAGAGGACGCTATGCATTACAGAGCTATGATTCCTAAACCCTTTCTCCGATTTGGATGTGGAAACTATCATATTGCAGCTGGGAGTGTGCACTTTCAGCCCATATAATATATATAATTGTATTTCTGAACATGTTTTTGTAAACAGCTAAAACAACAAAACTTGTGTCACTGTCCAAATATTTCTGGCCCTAACTGTACAAGCTATTTTTTTTGTGTTATGTAAAGCACATTTGGAACATACATACATCATTCTAGAATTCTGTAACAGTTAACTCACATGTGCTGGCCCTATTTTATATGGGGAAAAACCCTGGTGACAGTTTCCCTTTAATTATGTGTCTCAGAGTTTCCCAAATTGTAGGGGTGCCAGGAAAAGCAAATGGATGATGGGGAAACAGGGAAGCAAAGTTTCATCATATTTAGCTATAAAATGCCAGCATATCAGGAGTATGTCAAAGTGTGCACTAATCAATCCCTTGACCAGTCTGGACCATCAGTGATGTGAGCTTTATCCACTTCACTAATCATGATAAACAGGATTTAATAACCATTTCACTATTGTACAGAGCTAAAGATTCCGCACTAATGCAATGCTTTATTCAAATATTCATCTATATTTTGTGATAAGAAAATGTGTACAACACACATGGCCGTTGCTGCAGCGTTTCAAGCTCTATAGCTCTTAAAGGGAACCTGTCACCAGGTTTGGCCGATAAGAGATATGGCCATCACCTCTCAGGTCTGATATACAGCATTCTATATTGCTGCATATCTGCCCCCAACTCGGCCTGTAAGAAGAAAATAACTTTCATCATACTCGCCTGCGAGGCGGTCTGGTCCGATGGGCATCGATGATCTTGGTCCGGCGCCTCCATTCTTCTTGCAATGCCACCTTCCTGCTTGCTTCGTGTGGATGACGCTTCTTCTTGGCACCGTGCTCCAGCACAGGCGTACTTATCTGCCCTGTTGAGGGCAGAGGAAAGTACTGCAGTACGCAGGAGCCGAGAAAGGTCGAAGAGCCCCGGCGCATGCGTACTGCAGTATTTTGCTTTGCCCTCAACAGGGCAGATAAGTACGCCTGTGCAGCAGCTCTCAGCTCTGTGCCAAGGAGACTGTGTGGATGACGAAGGAATGTGTCATCCACACGAAGCAAGCAGGAAGACAGGGATCATACGAAAATGGGAGGTGCTAGACCAAGACCAGCGACGTCATCAGACCGGACCGCCCCACAGGTGAGTGTCATAAAAGTAATTTTTTTCTTCTCTTACCGGTCAGGTTGGGGCAGATAAACAGCAATATAGAATGCTGTATATCAGCCCTGAAAGGTGTTGGACATAACTCTTATCGGCCAAACCTGATAACAGGCTCACTTTAATCATAGTCACGGTGGTTATGACTAAAGGCCCCTTCACATTAAGCGACGCTGCAGCGATACCGACAACGATCCGGATCGCTGCAGCGTCGCTGTTTGGTCGCTGGAGAGCTGTCACACAGACCGCTCTCCAGCGACCAACGATGCCGGTAACCAGGGTAAACATTGGGTAACTAAGCGCAGGGCCGCGCTTAGTAACCCGATGTTTACCCTGGATACCATGCTAAAAGTTAAACAAAACAAACACTAGATACTTACCTACCGCTGTCTGTCCTCCAGCGCTGCGCTCTGCTTCTCTGCTCTCCTCCTGTACTGTCTGTGAGCCGGAAAGCAGAGCGGTGACGTCACCGCTCTGCTTTCCGGCTCACAGACAGTACAGGAGGAGTGCAGAGCACAGCGCTGGAGGACAGACAGCGGTAGGTAAGTATCTAGTGTTTGTTTTTTTTTACTTTTAGCATGGTAACCAGGGTAAACATCGGGTTACTAAGCGCGGCCCTGCGCTTAGTTACCCGATGTTTACCCTGGTTACCAGTGAAGACATCGCTGGATCGGTGTCACACACGCCGATCCAGCGATGTCTCCAGGGAGTCCAGCGACGAAATAAAGTTCTGGACTTTATTCAGCGACCAACGATCTCCCAGCAGGGGCCTGACCGTTGGTCGCTGTCACGCAGAACGATTTCATTAACGATATCGTTGCTACGTCACAAATAGCAACGATATCGTTAACAATATCGTTATGTGTGAAGGTACCTAAAGAGCTGCTAAGCTTGAAATGCAAGTGTCAGCCATGTACATTGTACACATTCTCTTTTTGTGATGAAATAAAAGATGAAGATCTACAGTAAATATAGAATTGCTTTCGTGCTGGATCTTTCATTTTGTACATATGCAATTTTTTGCCCTCGCTTCTATCTGAAATTTCAGATCTGTGGGCTTACTTTCAGGAAGAAAGTTTCAGAGCTGGAATCAGGTGTGTTTCACATGAATTGTGGACATTGTAGACCACCACAGATGATTAGTTTAGAAAACCACAAATGGTACCATCGAAGAGAAGCTGTCAGCAGGATTTAGCACTATAAAGTAAATGTATGGCCATAATGGCCTAATAACACTGATTAAACTTTTATTTTTTGTGAAGGAATCTGATAATTGGTTCTTTTTTAATCATGGTTTCGGTTTTATTTCTGATTATGTCTTCTGTGCATCGGGACAGGACTTGGCGGTGGGTTGGAGCAGAAGAAGACCTGACCACCCACTCCTGCCCGATGCACAGAAAACATCAACAGAAGAAAACTTAAAGCCATGATTAAAAAAGAACCAATGATCAGATTCCTTCAACAAAGTTATTAGTTTAATCAGTGTAATAGAGCCATTATAGCCATGCCTTTATTTTATAATGCAAACTCCTTCCGACGGGTTCCCATTAACTTTTTCACTGCGTACAGCTTATTCTATGCCCTTACATAGCACGTTATGGTTTAGCACTTTGGGTAGATATTACATTGTGTGAGAAAGTAAAATTCAACTGGATAAAATGAACATTGTTCACATTTAATAGGCTGTATCAGCGCTAAATATTTTTTGTATTGAAGCGTTTGGCCATGATGCACCTTGTTTGCCTGCATTATTTCAATAATTCCACTAAAAGAATCATAATTTAATTAGAATTTTCTTTCATTCTTGTGCTATTGTCTTTCTTCAATGTAATCATGGAAAGATCAACAAAGAACATACCGTTCAAAGGTTCCTCAAGACTCAAGATACTTAATCTCCATGATCATCAAAGCACAATTGTCTTTATGATCTCCAAATCTGCATATTAAATTACACTAAAGTTATGCAAAACTGTAAAGATGGTATCGCATTCGCCAGCATTAGGATTATCAGAATACACCGGTATCCAGTATCCACATTCAGCTCTGCCCTATTAAAACCCATCACTCATACAATGAATTTAATAGCGGTGAAGAAATTAAGATAATTAAGTGCTTTAGAACTGAAAGACATGGATTTTCAAACAGCTTGCTGTGCAGTTCATGCTAGACCTCTCCCCCCCCCCAAAAAAAAAATCTAAATACTTGCTTTATTGCTGTGTATATAAATTGTTGCCATTATGTATAATCTGCTTTTCTTTTATTTATCAAAAAATCCACTTATGACACATTGTAATACACTTTGGCATAATTTAATGCAATGTTATTGAACAATTCTGAGAGTGAATCTATTCATAAGTGGTTGCTAAGCAATCAACAACGATCTGGGGGGAAAATACTGTATGGAAGACATTGATCGGAGCCGGGATTTCAATAACAATGTTTACTTAGAAAGAAAAAAGAAAAAGCATTAGACAAAAAAAAAGTAATCCATATATAATGTACAACATTTTAGAAAGAAAAGCCAATTCTGAGATGCTACAAAACATGAACGCGTAAAACTTCAAAAGGAAAATGTTTAAAACAATGTACAAAAAGAAATATGTAAAAATAAATAAACAAATGTTTGAAGACTCGTAATTGATTTTATTGCGCAGGCTGTCAAACAGCATAAAGGCTGCATTCAGCTGATAAACACAGTAGACTGGCCTGCACATTTTCTTTGTAATGCTTTCGCCTTTTTAATTAAAAAATAATAATTAAGACACAATAGTACATTAAATGACAAATATTTGTGATGTAAAATTGCCACTCATTATGCAGCTTAGTATGATTTGTTTTACCTTTCCTTGGATTGCCAATTAAACATTGTTTTCTTCCTTACTCAACTTTTTTAACCCCTTCACGACATGCGCCGTACTAGTACGGCGCATGCCGTGTCACCCCCTTTGATGTGGGCTCCGGCGGTGAGCCCACAGCAAAGTCGCGACATGTCAGCTGTTTTGTAAAGCTGACATGTGCGCGCAATAGTGGCAGGTGAAAATCGCTATTCACCCGCCGATATTAACCTGTTAAATGCCGCTGTCAAACGCAGACAGAAGCATTTAACCGGCGCTTCCGGCCGGGCGGCCGGAAATGATGTCATCGCCGACCCCCGTCACATGATCGGGGGTCGGCGATGCATCAGGAAGGTAGCCATAGAGGTCCTTGAGACCTCTATGGTTACTGATGCCGGCCTGCTGTGAGCGCCCCCCTGTGGTCGACGCTCACAGCACACCTGCATTTCAGCTACATAGCAGCGATCTGATGATCGCGGCTATGTAGCAGAGCTGATCAGGCTATGCCAGCTTCTAGCCTCCCATGGAGGCTATTGAAGCATGGCACAAGTAAAAAAAAAATGTTTTTAAAAATATGAAAAAAATATAAAAAATATAAAAGTTTAAATCACCCCCCTTTCGCCCCATCCTAAATAAAACAATTTAAAAAAAAAAAACCTACACGTATTTGGTATCGCCGCGTTCAGAATCGCCCGATCAATAAAAAAAAAGCATTAACCTGATCGCTAAAGAGCGTAGCGAGAAAAAAATCCGAAACGCCAGAATTACATTTTTTGGTCGCCGTGACATTGCATTAAAATGCAATAACGGGCGATCAAAAGAACGTATCTGCACCGAAATGGTGTCATTAAAAATGTCAGCTCGGCACGCAAAAAATAAGCCCTCATCCGACCCCAGATTTTTTTAATCAAAGTTTTGAATTTTTTTTCACCACTTGGATAAAAAATAACCTAGACATAGTTAGATGTCTAGGAACTCGTAATGACCTGGAGAATCATAATAGCGGGTTAGTTTTAGCATTTAATGAACCTAGCAAAAAAGACAAGCAAAAAACAAGTGTGAAATTGCACTTTTTTTGCAATTTCACCGCACTTGGAATTTTTTTCCCGTTTTCTAGTAAAAGACATGGTAAAACCAATGGTGTCGTTCAAAAATACAACTCGTCCCGCAAAAAATAAGCCCTTACATGACCATATTGACGGAATAATAAAAAAGTTATGGCTCTGGGAAGGAGGGAAGTGAAAAATGAAAACGCAAAAACGAAAAAGGGCCGCGAGTTGAAGGGGTTAAGGAAGCTTAACCTTTTAGTGTTAGTCCAGATAAATTAGTATTCAGTGGGTTTTATGGGATTTATAAACAGCCCGCCCCCAAAGGAATGGGAGAGACTAGCGGTGCAGCATTATTATATATATATATGGATTTGGATCGCATTATGGTGGACTTGTCTCCATATGGGCATGATTATCCTCTCACTTTGGTGGTGGTGGTTTACCCACGTTGGTGTATATTCGGTCACTATGGTAACTTACATCACTTCCGGGTTGCTCTCTATTGGTTCCGGCTCCTTTTTAAACCGCGCACGATAGATTTGGACATGCCCCTGACGAAGGCTGTGCCGAAACGCACGTCGGGGCGACGTGGAAGGTACTGGTGAGCCCCCTGACATTTTCCCGGCGGTTGCTAGCTTCACAATAGGTAAGACCATGAAAATATCTCCTACTATGTGATATTCCGAATACTAGGGCAGGTCACTGGTCTTTTCTATATATGTGTGCTAATTATTTGAATATCTAGTATCTGTAGCTGCTAACTTTCAGTTATATGGGCGGTGCAGGGGGCTGTATAACAGTTACTTCTCACTACACGATGAGTGCCCTGTAATCCCTGCCTGCTAGTGTTGAGCATTCCGATACCGCAAGTATCGGGTATCGGCCGATACTTGCGGTATCGGAATTCCGATACCGAGATCCGATACTTTTGTGATATCGGGTATCGGTATCGGATCAATAGGGATGTGTAAAATAAAGAATTAAAATAAAAAATATTGATATGCTCACCTCTCCGGCGGCCCCTGGACATCACGCTGCTAACCGGGAGGCTTCTTTGTTTAAAATGCGCGCCTTTAGGACCTGCGAATGACGTTCCGGCTTCTGATTGGTCACGTGCCGCCCATGTGACCGGCACGCGACCAATCAGAAGCCGCGACGTCATTCTCATTCACAAAAACTCCTAATTCTAGGAATTGAGGACCTGCGAATGACGTCACGGCTTCTGATTGGTCGCGTGCCGGTCACATGGGCGGCACGCGACCAATCAGAAGCCGGGACGTCATTCGCAGGTCCTAAAGGCGCGCATTTAAAACAAAGAAGCCTCCCAGTTAGCAGCGTGATGTCCAGGGGCCGCCGGAGAGGTGAATATATCAATATTTTTTATTTTAATTCTTTATTTTACACATCCCTATGGATCCCAGGGCCTGAAGGAGAGTTTCCTCTCCTTCAGACCCTGGGAACCATGAGAATACCTTCCGATACTTGATGTCCTATTGATTTGTATTGGTATCGGATATCGGTATCGGCGATATCCGATATTTTTCGGGTATCGGCTGATACTATCCGATACCGATACTTTCAAGTATCGGACGGTATCGCTCAACACTACTGCCTGCATACTGATTGACAGCATTTGTGCTGAGCAGGCATCAAATTGAATTATTACAGCCGCACTCGCTGTGTAGTTAAGAGACTTTTATAGCCCTCTGCACCACCCTGATGACTGAAAGCCAGCGGCTGCAGATAGAACATAACTTAATTTTCTCCCTGTAGGCAAGTAAGCCTGCCAGATATTATTTTGATGCTATTTAGTGCACTCAAAGGTTGCTTTTTCCAAAGTTAAGATTGGAGTCAGACAGAAAAAAAAAATTGTGATTTCATAACTGAGAGGCCATTTGTTTGCCACAACCACAGGTGGGCAGGAACATGGCATGACCGGCCGACCATGTGGCCATATCCTTATGACTGTCTGACTCATGCCTTAGTCTGTAAAAGGAGACTGTTTCTTCATTCAAATGGATGCCGATTCCATATAATGTTATCTTGATATAAGGCCGAGGTTAGTATTTTCTTGGCATTTGCACCGCAGATATTTTTCTAAGATGTAAATGTGGGAAAATGTTCCAGTCCCAGTAAAATAATGCCTTGTTATTCCATACAATGGGGCTTTCACTGTACTATCATAGCAATTACCGCAATCTCATTGGGAAAATGTTATGCAAGTCATATACTGTAATGATCTTATCTAATGGACCAGCCTCTACTGTTGGGTAGTATTAACTCTTGCAAGGGTGTGAATGCTTTCAATGTGGCTTTGTATAACTACATACATGCTCTACAATAATCATTTCACACTAATAATGTGTTCTGGTACATTAACATAGCACAACAAATTATTCAATGCTCCGATACTACAATTTATCTCCAGCGTACTAATTAAAATTGTGCATTCAAAAAGAATTATTTTCACGTAGTTTCCAGCTATTTTTCCATAATATTCTGTACAGATGTACCTCGGGTTGCAATATGAAAAAGCTATATATTTAACAGGCGTTTGACTGGAACGATACAATTAATGACCCCTCCATAAGATTGGTGAGGATCCAACCCCATCGATCATGTCAGGTGGTCCCCGATCAGATGATTTCTGCTCCAGCAGAAGATGAGGCAGTGTACGGAGAGGAACACAGCCACAAAAAACATTGTTTAATGGTCGCTGCTGATTACTGACGTTTATCTGCCATTCACCTTTGACCACTGCATTTCTGTTTTATAAAGCAACTTAAAATTGTATGGTACTTATATGAAAATAATCTTCCAGTTGGAAACTTATGTGAAAATGTCTTGTATTACAACACTAGATAAATAACTTTTTTTTAATAGGCCTATTGAAAATATATAGAAAAACAAACTTGGCTGAGATTATTGTAATATATTCTCTCCATCAGAATACGGCTTATTTATGCAGATTAGTTATATCCAAAGTCTCATTTACCACCTGCATTAAACCTTTGATCACAGAGCTTGTTAACATAAATGATTCTTTATTGTTATGATTTCCTTTCACATAATTACACAGCGGCTTAACTAACCACTTTTTTCAAAAAGACATGAAACATGCACCAATAACATTCTGAACACCTATATTAGATCATCAGTCAAATGGAAGAATCCTTACAAAGGCACGATTTTAACTTCATCAGATGAAGCAATATACGGTAATTAGTAATATCTCCTTAGTCAGTTGGAAAAAAAGGGAAAGAATATATCACCAAGGAATGCACATTAAAGTGGAAATATACCTATATCATCAACCTTATTTTTCCCTTCAGAATTCCTTTATGTAACTACCATATATACAGATCTGGCAAAAATTAAGAGACTACTGCAAAATGTTCAGTTTGTCTGAATATATATATATATATATATATATATATATATATATATATATATATATATATATATACAGTTAGGGCCAGAAATATTTGGACAGTGACACAATTTTCACGAGTTGGGCTCTGCATGCCACCACATTGGATTTGAAATGAAACCTCTACAACAGAATTCAAGTGCAGAGTGTAACGTTTAATTTGAAGGGTTGAACAAAAATATCTGATAGAAAATGTAGGAATTGTACACATTTCTTTACAAACACTCCACATTTTAGGAGGTCAAAAGTAATTGGACAAATAAACATAACCCAAACAAAATATTTTTATTTTCAATATTTTGTTGCAAATCCTTTGGAGGCAATCACTGCCTTAAGTCTGGAACCCATGGACATCACCAAACGCTGGGTTTCCTCCTTCATAATGCTTTGCCAGGCCTTTACAGCCGCAGCCTTCTGGTCTTGCTTGTTTGTGGGTCTTTCCGTCTTAAGTCTGGATTTGAGCAAGTGAAATGCATGCTCAATTGGGTTTAGATCTGGAGATTGACTTGGCCATTGCAGAATGTGCCACTTTTTGGCACTCATGAACTCCTGGGTAGCTTTGGCTGTATGCTTGGGGTCATTGTCCATCTGTACTATGAAGCGCCGTCCAATCAACTTTGCAGCATTTGGCTGAATCTGGGCTGAAAGTATATCCCGGTACACTTCAGAATTCATCCGGCTACTCTTGTCTGCTCTTATGTCATCAATAAACACAAGTGACCCAGTGCCATTGAAAGCCATGCATGCCCATGCCATCACGTTGCCTCCACCATGTTTTACAGAGGATGTGGTGTGCCTTGGATCATGTGCCGTTCCCTTTCTTCTCCAAACTTTTTTCTTCCCATCATTCTGGTACAGGTTGATCTTTGTCTCATCTGTCCATAGAATACTTTTCCAGAACTGAGCTGGCTTCTTGAGGTGTTTTTCTGCAAATTTAACTCTGGCCTGTCTATTTTTGGTATTGATGAATGGTTTGCATCTAGATGTGAACCCTTTGTATTTACTGTCATGGAGTCTTCTCTTTACTGTTGACTTAGAGACAGATACACCTACTTCACTGAGAGTGTTCTGGACTTCAGTTGATGTTGTGAACGGGTTCTTCTTCACCAAATTAAGTATGCGGCGATCATCCACCACTGTTGTCATCCGTGGACGCCCAGGCTTTTTTGAGTTCCCAAGCTCACCAGTCAATTCCTTTTTTCTCAGAATGTACCCAACTGCTGATTTTGCTACTCCAAGCATGTCTGCTATCTCTCTGATGGATTTTTTCTTTTTTTTCAGCCTCAGGATGTTCTGCTTCACCTCAATTGAGAGTTCCTTTGTCTGCTCACAGCAACAGCTTCCAAATGCAAAACCACACACCTGGAATCCACCCCTGATCTTTTAACTACTTCATTGATTACAGGTTAACGAGGGAGACGCCTTCAGAGTTAATTGCAGCCCTTAGAGTCCATTGTCCAATTACTTTTGGTACCTTGAAAAAGAGGACGCTATGCATTACAGAGCTATGATTCCTAAACCCTTTCTCCGATTTGGATGTGGAAACTATCATATTGCAGCTGGGAGTGTGCACTTTCAGCCCATATTACATATATAATTTTATTTCTGAACATGTTTTTGTAAACAGCTAAAATAACAAAACTTGTGTCACTGTCCAAATATTTCTGGCCCTAACTGATATATATATATATATATATATATATATATATCCACGTAAATCAACCCTCTGTGAAATCAAACTGGCCACTTAGGAAGCAACACTGTTTGACAATCAATTTCACATGCTATTGTGCAAATGGAATAGACAGCAGATTGAAATTATTGGCAATTATCAAGACGCACTCAATAAATCAGTGGTTCTGCAGGTGGGGACCACAGACCGCATCTCAGTACCAATGCTTTCTGGCTGATGTTTTGGTTATTTTTGAATGTTGGCTGTGCTTTCACAGTTGTGGTAGCATGAGACGGACAATACAACCCACACAAGTTGCTCAAGTAGTGCAGCTCATCCAGGATGGCACATCAATGAGAGCTGTGGCAAGAAGGTTTGCTGTGTGTGTCAGCGTAGTGTCCAGAGACTGGAGGCGCTACCAGGAGACAGGCTAGTAAACCAGGAGATGTAGAGGGGGCTGTAGGAGGGCAACAACCCAGCATCAGGACCGCTACCTCAGCCTTTGTGGAAGGAGGAACAGGAGAAGCACTGCCAGAACTCTGTAAAATGACCTCCAGCAGGCCACAAATGTGCATGTGTGGGCACAAAGTAAACAGTTAGAAAATGACTCCATGAGGACAGTCTGATTACCCGACGTCCACAGATGGGGGTTTTGCTCACAGCCCAACAAAATGCAGGAAGCTTGGCATTTGCCACAGAACACCATGATTTGCAAATGCGCCACTGGCACCCTGTGTTCTTCACAGATGAAAGCAGGTTCACACGGAGCACATGTGACAGATGCGACAGAGTCTAGAGATGCTGTGGAGCGATATGCTGCCTGCAACATCCTTCAGCATGACCAGTTTGGCAGTGGGTTAGTAATGGTGTGGGGTGGCATTTCTTTGGAGGGCCGCAAGCTTTCCATGTGCTCACCAGAGGTTGCCTGACTGCCATTACGTACCGAGGTGAGATCCCCTTGTGAGTCCATATGCTGGTACGGTAGGCCCTGGGTTCCTCCTATTGCAGGACAATGCCAGACCTCATGTGGCTGGAGTGTGTCAGCAGTTCCTGCAAAATGAAGGCATTGAAGTTATGGACTGGCCCTTCCGTTCCCCAGACCTGAATCCGATTGAACACATCTGGGACATCATGTCTCACATCATCCACCAAAGTCATGTTGCACCACAGACTGTCCCGGAGTTGGCGGATGCTTTAGTCCAAGTCTGAGAGATCCCTCAGGAGACAATCCACTGCCTCATGAGGAGCATGCCCAGGAATTGTAGGGAGGTCATACAGGCACGTGGAGGCCACACACTACTGAGCATCATTTCCTTGTCTTGAGGAATTTCCACTGAAGTTGGATCAGCCTGTAACTTCATTTTCCAGTTTGATTCTGAGCATCAATCCAACTTCAGACCTCCTTGGGATATTAGTTGAGATTTACATTGATAATTTTTAGGTTTTATTGTTTTCAACACATTCCACTATGTAATGAATAAAGATTTACAACTGGAATATTTCATTCAGTGATATCTTGGATGTGAGATTTTAGTGTTCCCTTTATTTTTTTGAGCAGTGTATATAGTCGCAGCAATCAAACAAAGAACTGCTTAAATTTTTGCTCCCAAAGCATTGTGAAAGACTGGTGGAAAGAATGAAAGCATGACAATTGTTATGACCTGGTGGTCAGGACAATAATGGACCTGGTGGTTAAGAGCACACGGAATGACCTGATAGTTACTGATAATAAAGGACGAGCTCTGGGACGTGGGAACCCTGCTGACCGCAATCCCTAATCCTATCAAACACACTAGAAATAGCCGTGGATTGCGCCTAACGCTCCCTATGCAACTCGGCACAGCCTAAGGAACTAGCTAGCCCTGAAGATAGAAAAATAAAGCCTACCTTGCCTCAGAGAAATTCCCCAAAGGAAAAGGCAGCCCCCCACATATAATAACTGTGAGTAAAGATGAAAATACAAACACAGAGATGAAATAGATTTAGCAAAGTGAGGTCCGACTTACTGAACAGACCGAGGATAGGAAAGGTTACTTTGCGGTCAGCACAAAAACCTACAAAAAGACCACGCAGAGGGTGCAAAAAGACCCTCCGCACCGACTCACGGTGCGGAGGCGCTCCCTCTGCGTCCCAGAGCTTCCAGCAAGCAAGACCACAAAAAAAACAGCAAGCTGGACAGAAAAATAGCAAACCAAAGAAATACAAGCTGGAACTTAGCTTCTGCTGGGAAGACAGGTCACAAGAACGATCCAGGAGTGAACTAGACCAATACTGGAACATTGACAGGTGGCATGGAGCAAAGATCTAAGTGGAGTTAAATAGACAGCCAGCTAACGAATTAACCTCGTCACCTGTGGAAGGAAACTCAGAAACACCCACCAGAGGAAGTCCATGGACAGAACCAGCCGAAGTACCATTCATGACCACAGGAGGGAGCCCGACAACAGAATTCACAACAGACAATAAAGCTGTAACTAAAAATCATGGTTATTCCACAAAATATTTATATATATATATACATACATATATCTACTATATAATTGTCAAAAGGTCACTTCTGTCTTTCTGTCTGTCTGTCCTTCTGTCTGTCTGTCACGGATATTCATTGGTCGCGGCCTCTGTCTGTCATGGAAATCCAAGTCACTGATTGGTTCTGGTAAAACAGCCACGACCAATCAGCGACGGGCACAGTCCGGAAGAAAATGGCGGCTCCTTACTCCCCGCAGTCAGTGCCTGGCACCCGCATATTCCCCTCCAGTCACCTCTCACACAAAGCGTTAATGCCGGCGGTAACGGACCGCGCTATGCCGCGGGTAATGCACTCGCGAGACAGCTACTTCATCTCACGAGAGTGAGACAAGGAAAAACAAGAGGGCGGCGAGAAGGTGGCGCGAATCCCAATGGGAGCCGAAGCTGAGCCTGGGAAGGGGGAAGGTAATGTGGGAGGAGCAGAGTGGCCAAGGTGAGGCGCCTCAGTCCCCATGGCGAGCATGGTGCCCAGTGCTGCCGGCGCTGTACGGCCTGACTGCTGCTGCTGACAGGTGCCGGTCTGTGCGAGACCCCAGCTTGGGAGCCGGCGGGACATGTACGTGTAGGAGGGGATGGCGGCACCATGGAGGAAGAACTAATCTGTAAAGTTGTCTCCATTATTACACTACATGGCCTGTGTTATACACTACATGGCCTGTGTTATACACTACCTGGCCTGTGTTATATGCTATGTGGCCTGTTATGCACTTTGTGGGCTGTGCTATATAATACGTGGCTGTGCTATATACTCTGTGGGCTGTGTTATATACTACATGGCTGTACTATATACTCCGTGGGCTGTGTTATATACTCCGTGGACTGTGCTATATACTACATGGCTGTGCTATATACTATATATACTGTGTGGGCTGTGCTATATACTACGTGGCTTTGCTATATACTCCATGGGCTGTGCTATATACTACGTGGCTGTGCTATATACTACGTGGCTGTGCAATATACTACGTGGCTGTGCAATATACTACGTGGCTGTGCAATATACTACGTGGCTGTGCTATTTACTGTGTGGGCTGTTATATACTACGTGGCTGGCCGTGAACAATCAGCGACAGGCGCACTCTGGCGAATCCTGTGTATTCAATGCATTATTCTAAAATCTTTATAAATAAACTACATACATATTCTAGAATACCCGGTACGTTACAATTGAGCTACCATCTAGTATATATACACATTATATATATATATACACATATACATACACATACATACATACACACACTCCCGAAATAGAAAATTTGAGAAATGTAATAGCCCATAGTGATGGTAACGTCTCCGTCCAACTGAGGACCTTTCTTATGTGCATTTCTTACTTTTCATTACATACTTTTCTATCTCTTTCTAAATAGACTATTACAGGCTTATAAAGAAGTGATTGTGTTTCCTTTCTGGTAATTTTTTATTTTTTATTACATATCTTTAAGATTGATATTAAACAGCAAAGGCCCAATAACACTGCAGCTTGTCAGTCATTGCAGGAAAAGGTTGGATAGTACGAGGAAGAGTGTTCCTCCTTACATACAAAGATTGTGGCGTTTTCGCCGATAGAAGAATGGGTCTGCATCCGTAATATTCTGCCCTTATTCAAATGACTGATCTAGTCTAAAAGTTTATCACTATTAAAAACCATGTTAAACTTTACATTTTCTAAATATACATGTAAAACGTAAACTAAGAATACATTTGAACATACAAATACTGGTCAATTTACAAGTGGCTCGCCAGTAGATATTTTAGACATGTTTTTAAGGTCGAGGCATGGCTGTACAGTAGCTTGTCCTCCAATAAAAATCATACCTTTTTTGTAGAATTCTTATATGCCAATCATGTGAAATTTAGCATAATGTCATATGCAGATGAAGCTAGAAGTCTACTGGGGGCTTGTCAATGCTTTTAAAAGAAGCCTTCCTGATGCACTGACGCTTCCCCAGTGTACAACTTGTCTAATTTGCATACAGCGTCAACCCTAGATTTTTTTTTTCATCATTGGCACATTGGATCTCTAGAAAAACAAGCAGTCATACATCTATACCACTACTTTCATTAGTAAAAATATGCATAACTCACCACCACTCATGCAATTTGGTAGGCAAAAGTTATCATGTCTTGACATGACATTAATGCAAGTGTAGTCTGTACCATAAAAAGATGAAGGAAAATTAATTTTCCATCTGAATATCTGAAATGACCACTGCCAAACGGTTTTTCCTCCTGCCAACCTAACTTTGGACTGACATGCTAAACATTTTGTGACAGGATTGGATGCCAGGGTCACATCCACCTTTCAAATAAAGTCCTATTAACAAGTTAACAATCATTCTAATGTTTATGATCATCTCCAGCTAATGGAAATTCATTTAATCATTTTTATCTGGTTCTGTTCTAAATTGCATTGGTCATTATTGAATAGCTACAGTCGTAATATTTTACTAGTTATTTTATGATTAAGTGTAAAAGTTATTCTGCATTAAATGAATGCTCCCTCAATGCACTGAGGTTTCAAAAGTATAATAAATGTAACATGTAGGGGGACAAACCCCACTAATACTCATCATATCGCTTACTTGTCCAAGCAACCCCGCTGACTCCAGTGCTCACTGTCCACCTATCTGGTTCTCAGGACCTCTTCCGCTCACGTTCAGGAGACAGTGGCTTCACTCTAGAACAGGAATTCCGGGTGTGATCAGTCCTTGGAGATCACAGAGCGTTGCATGGTCACAAAGTTACAATGTGCCATGACCTCTGAGGCTCGGTTGCACCTGAAGTTCTCTTCTATATGAAGACACCAGTGGGTGACTGTGGAAAGAAGAGGTCCTGAGGACCAAATTGTGAGCAGCAGGCACTAGAGGTAGTGGAGGTTCCAGGAATTGTGAGCGGCGAGGTACTAGTTTTAGCTAGATACATCCATTTCACATAAAAATCTGTATTTTGGAGCAGACAGATTTTTGTAAAATTCGAGAAGATTTCAATTCCACTTGAATAAATTCTAATATTAATCTATATTATTAATACAATGAGGCAAGAAAAAGAAAGGGACTGTCCAAAGCTCTATGTACGTAGTCTGTACTGCAATGTTTTGGGCATGAATGATATCCCTGCACTTGAGGAGGTTTCCGTATGTGCTATTATGGCCTGCCATCAAATAAATGATTTTTGACAATGCAGAAAGTCACAAAAACTATTTTGGTAGAAGAGCTGGATTGATGACAACTTGAATAAAATTTGAATAATTTATCTTGAGATTTGCCATCCATAACCGTGACAATACATGTAGCGTCTAACAAGCAGTCATAATAAAGACCATGTCATATCTGCCTGGAATGAAGAAAAGGCTGTAGACTTCCATTTATTATACAGTCAGAACCTTTATATCTAAGAAGGAAACAATAAGAGATGTAGTAGGAGATTGGATTTATTAGATGCTGTCATCAAGGGACAAAAGCACATAAGAAGAGCAGCTATATTAAAATGCTGCAAGACACTTACTCTGCTTTATGTTCTGTGATATCCTGATGTAACCTCGCGCTGAATGCTGCAGGAAGGATTTGTTTGCATTATTGCTAAAAATGCTAGAAGGTTTAGCACCTTAAAAGCATTGTGAAAGGTGGGAGGCCGCTGACACATCAGCTAGATATTGCAAGAATGGGACACAACAAAAGTGGCTGCCAATCTACAATGATGGGGATATTTATGAATACTCTACCTAACATTTCAGGATGTGACTAAGCAGTAACTAATGGATAATGTATCTATACACATGCAAATAAGACCATGGAGCAACTGAATTACTTTCTGCTATTTTATGAACCACAGTTACTTTAGATGACAGGCAGATTTCAGAGAAAATCTTTTTACTTAACCCCTTAGTGACAGAGCCAATTTGGTACTTAATGACCAGGCCAATTTTTGCAATTCTGACCACTGTCACTTTATGAGGTTATAACTCTGGAACGCTTCAACGGATCCCGCTGATTCTGAGATTGTTTTTTCGAGACATATTGTACTTCATGTTAGTGGTAACATTTCTTCGATATTACCTGCGATTATTTATGAAAAAAACGGAAATATGGCGAAAATTTTTAAAATTTTGCAATTTTCAAACTTTGTATTTTTATGCCCTTAAATCAGAGAGATTTGTCACGAAAAATAGTTAATAAATAACATTTCCCACATGTCTACTGTACATCAGCACAATTTTGGAGACAATTTTTTTTTTTGTTAGGGAGTTATAAGGGTTAAAAGTTGACCAGCAATTTCTCATTTTTACAACACCATTTTTTTTTAGGGACCACATCACATTTGAAGTCATTTTGAGGGGTCTATATGATAGAAAATAATGAAGTGTGACACCATTCTAAAAACTACACCCCTCAAGGTTCTCAAAACCACATTCAAGAAGTTTATTAACCCTTTACGTGCTTCACAGGAACTGAAACAATGTGGAAGGAAAAATTGAACATTTAACTTTTTTTTGCAAACATCTTAATTCAGAACCATTTTTTTATTTTCACAAGTGTAAAAACAGAAATGTAACCATAAATTTTGTTATGCAATTTCTCCTGAATACGCCAATACCCCATATGTGGGGGTAAACCACTGTTTGGGCGCACGGCAGAACATAGAAGTGAAGGAGCGCAGTTTGACTTTTTCAATGTAGAATTGGCTGGAATTGAGATTGGACGCCATGTCGCGTTTGGAGAGCCCCTGATGTGCCTAAACAGTGGAAACCCCCCACAAGTGACACCATTTTGGAAACTAGACCCCTTAAGGAACTTATCTAGATGTGTGGCGAGCACTTTAAACCCCCATGTGCTTCACAGAAGTTTATAACGTAGAGCCGTGAAAAAAAAAAATAGCATTTTTTCTACAAAAATGATCTTTTTGCCCACAAATTTTTATTTTCACAAGGGTAACAGGAGAAATTAGACCACTAAATTTGTTGTGCAATTTCTCCTGAGTACGTCGATACCCAATATGTGGGGGTAAACCACTGTTTGGGCGCACCGCAGAGCTTGGAAGAGAAAGAGTGCCGTTTTACTTTTTTAATGTAGAATTGGCTGGAATTGAGATCGGACGCCATGTCGCGTTTGGAGAGCCCCTGATGTGCCTAAACAGTAGAAATCCCCCACAAGTGACCCCATTTTGGAAACTAGACCCCCCATGGAACTTATCTAGATGTGTGGTGAGAACCTTGAATGCCCAAGTGCTTCACAGAAGTTTACAATGCAGAGCCGTGAAAATAAAAAATATTTTTTTTTCCACAAAAAAGATTTTTTAGCCCCCAAGTTTTTATTTTCACAAGGGTAACAGGAGAAATTGGACTGCAATAGTTGTTGTCCAATTTATCCCGAGTACGCTGATGCGCCATATGTGGGGGTAAACCACTGTTCGGGCGCACGGCAGAGCTCGGAAGGGAAGGAGCACCTTTTTGGAATGCAGACTTTGATAGAATGGTCTGCGGGTATTATGTTGCGTTTGCAGAGCCCCTGATGTACCTAACCAGTAGAAACCCTCCACAAGTGACCCCATTTTGGAAACTAGACCCCCCAAGGAACTTATCTAGATGTGTGGTGAGAACTTTGAATGCCCAAGTCCTTCACAGAAGTTTAGAATGCAGAGTCGTGAAAATAAAAAATAATTTTTTTTTCACAAAAAAGATATTGTAGCCCCCAAGTTTTTATTTTCACAAGGGTAACAAGAGAAATTGGACCCCAGAAGTTGTTGTCCAATTTATCCCGAGTACGCTGATGCCCCATATGTGAGGGTAACCCACTGTTTGGGCGCACGGCAGAGCTCAGAAGGGAGGGAGCACCATTTGACTTTTTGAGCGCAAAATTGGCTGTCGTGTTTGGAGACCCCCTGATGTACCTAAACAGTGGAAACCCCCCAATTCTAGCTCCAACCCTAACCCCAACACACCCCTAACCCTAATCCCAACCTGATCCATAATCCTAATCACTAACCCTAACCATAATCACAACCCTTACCCCAAAACAACCCTAATGTCAACCCTAACCATAACCCTAATCAAAACCCTAAATCCAACACACCCCTAATCCTAATCTCAACCCTAACCTCAAACCTAACCCTAATCCCAATACACCCCTAATCACAACCCTAACCTTAACCCTAATCCCAAACCTAACCCTACTCCCAAGCGTAACCCTAATGCCAACCCTAACCCTAGTACCAACCCTAATCCAAACCCTAACCCTAATCCCAGCTCTAACCCTAACTTTAGCCCCAACCCTAGCCCTAACTTTAGCCCCAACCCCAACTCTAGCCCTAAGGCTACTTTCACACTTGCGTCGTTTGGCATTCCGTTGCAATTCCTCGTTTTGGACAAGAAACGGATCCTGCAAATGTGCCCGCAGGATGCGTTTTTTGCCCATAGACTTGTATTGCCGACGGATCGTGACGGATGGCCACACGTCGCGTCCGTCGTGCACTGGATCAGTTGTGTTTTGGCGGACCGTCGGCACAAAAAAACGTTCAATGAAACTTTTTTTGTACGTCGCATCCGCCATTTCTGACCGCACATGCGTGGCCGTAACTCCGCCCCCTCCTCCCCAGGACATAGATTGGGCAGCGAATGCGTTGAAAAACTACAGCTGCTGCCCACGTTGTACACAATTTTCACAACGTGCGTCGGTATGTCGGGCCGACGCATTGCTACGGCCCCGTACCGACGTAAGTGTGAAAGAAGCCTAACCCTAAATTTAGCCCCAACCCTAACCCTAAATTTAGCCCCAACCCTAACCCTAAATTTAGCCCTAACCCTAGCCCTAACCCTAACCCTAATTTTAGCCCCAACTGCTGTTCTCCTGCCGGCCGGCAGATGGAGACAGATGGCGGGCGCACTGCGCATGCGCCCGCCATTTTCTTCTGCCGGCGGCCAGGAGGAGCAGCAAGAGGATCCAGGGACACAGGTGAGTATTGTAGGGTCCCCGAATCCCCCTATTTCTCTGTCCTCTGATGTGCGATCACATCAGAGGACAGAGAATTACACTTTACTTTTTTTTTTTTTTTTTTTGCGGTTGCCGGTAAACAGTTAATTACCGGCGATCGCAAAACAGGGGTCGGTAAAACCGACCCCGATCATGCTCTTTGGGGTCTCGGCTACCCCCGGCAGCCGAGACCCCAAAGATTCTCCCGGTGCCGGCCGGCGGGCGCACTGCGCATGCGCCCGCCATTTTGAAGATGGCGGCGCCCACCGGGAGACACGAGGAGCATCGGGGGAGATAGGTGAGTATTGGGGGGTCACCTGGGACCCCTTTTCTCTGTCCTCCGATGTGCGATCACATCGGAGGACAGAGAAATTAAAAAGAGATTGCGTTTTTTTTTTTTTGCGATCGCTGGTAAACGGTTAATTACCGGCGATCGCAAATGCGGGGTGGGTTAACCCCCCCGAATCATGTTCTCTGGGGTCTCGGCTACCCCCGGCAGCCGAGACCCCGGAGAAAATCGGCCTCTGGGGGGCGCTATTCACTTTTTCCACAGCGCCGTTAATTAACGGCGCTGTGGTTTAAGTACCATTAGCGGCCGCCGTTAAAAGGCGTATCGGCGGTCGCAAAGGGGTTAAAGGGAACCTGTCACCTGAATTTGGCAGGACCGGTTTTCTTGCCTTGCGCAGGTGTGTAGTACAAAGGCCAGAGAATGAACTTCAATTCAATATTGCGGCCAGCATGCAGCCAGCGGGTAAGGAAAGGGTGAATCAAACACCTGAATTCTCCGCCCATATGACCGAAAACCGGTCCCGCCAAATTCAGGTGACAGGTTCCCTTTAAAGGGGAATTCCCATTTTCCAGATCCTATTCCAATGGTAGTAATAATAATATTAGAAAATACCTCCAATTAGAAATGATCTCCGAGTATTTTTTATTGCTCGGAGAATGTTTTCATCATCGCAGCTGCATGATTTACGGCTGCTAGCCAGGCTGAATACATGTGAGGATTGCCTGTTTGTTAGGGAATTCCCACATGTTTTCAGGCTGTCCAGCAGCTGTAAATCATGCAGCTGAGGTGAGGAAAACTAAATCTCTGAGCACACCAAATACTCAGAGACCACCCGAGCGTGCTACTCGCCCATCGCTTTTTATTATCTATCTAGCATGGTTTCCATTACGGTCTTGTTTCTATTATGGCGATATCCTCTGCCTTTTTATTGCCACTGTATTCCATTTTTTGTTATTATTGTAGGTCTGTTATTTTATATATTAGTAATAAATTTTACATTGATTTTATTGGCTTGCATTTCTCGATATTGGTGTTTTCTACTGCAGTTCTAGCAGAACTCAGGTATTGAGAAGTGTATAACTGCGACGCACCACACCTTTCTGTATACATTGCATGGTGACAGAAAGCTACTAATCAGTTATGGTGGCGGGTTTGGACTAGGAGGAACGAGGCTAGTTGTCCTGTAGTGATAATCTACTCACAAAACACTGATTGTATTGAAACAGCCTAGTAGGTGACACATCTCTGTAATTAGGGTCTCTGCGACTACATTATGGTGCTCTCAGCATACAAAGCATAAAAGCTGAAGACAGATTCCCTTTAATCAAAAGTTACCGGTAGTTAAACAGCTAGAAGCGATCCAAGCAAGCTTTTTTGATGGCCAAGGATTTAAGACCATGATGAGGCTCAATATAAGATCTAAGAATCATTTGTGGCTTCTGCTAGTCTTGCATCAATGGCGCTATATATATCATAATCATGACCACTGCAGTCAATCACTAGCCTAAGCAGTATAATTGTATGAGGAGCACATGATGGTTATAACGACTGAATGGTTGCAGTGGTCTCCTGAATGTGGTATTGCATGCATGGTACCACTGAAAGACTGACGAAGACCACCATAGTGGCTGAGAAAGTGCTGCAGTGAAATGAATGTGATTGGTGGATAATTAGCAGAAAAAGATAAATATGATGCACGCTTCCAGCTCTGTTAAAAAGATATATTGAAACCATCTATCACACATGTGAGCTCATGACTAAATATTATCATTCAACTGCTTGTGAATGTTGCTGAAAATATTACAAAATTAAAAAAAAAAAAAAAATAATAATAATAATAATAATAAATTCAGTGACTCCTGACACAAATCACAGCACAATAATAGCAGAAATATCTAGAAGGACAGCAGTTGGAACTTGGAATTCCTTTAGAAACAATTTTTTTCAAAGGCCAACACTTAAAAAATAGCAAACGTAACATTCTACGACGCGCTCCTGTTCCTCCTTGCCTCATTAGATTGTATTACTGTAATTAACGAGGAAAAAGACACTTAAAGTAAAATCTGGACATATTTAAACCAGCAGGGGTAATTTATTTGTTTCTTTCAGGTTTACAGATTCCTAATTATGGAAATCGAAAAATGTAATAAGCAAAGAAAAGTGAATTCAAATCATATTTCAGACCTTGGTTTGTATAAAAATATATTACTTATTTCAAGAATCTCGAAGATTATATAACTAAGAAAATAGAGCTACATCCATATTAAGAGCAGAAAAATTGAATAAGTTATCAGTTACATCAGGTATGCAAAAGAAGCAGAGGAGCCCATTGACTATGGGTCCGTCTGGGTTGCATTCTTGAGAGCGTAAAAAAATTCTGCATGTAGGACTTTTCCCCGATTCTAAAAAACCTACGCCAAGAAAGACCCCATAATAATCATTGCATAACTAATGTAAGGGATCTATTACTTTATTTGTTTGGACATTCTATTTTACTGTTTGAAAAGACGATTTATGAGCAGATGACTTGGAAGCAAAAACTCCTACAATTAAAACATTTTCCCACCCAGACTATTTGTGCTTTAAACTCTAAAAGCCAGACAGAGGTCTTACCCTAAAACTGAGCCATCCGAATCAATATCTCTAAAGAATTACAAATAGTTGTACAGAACAACGTGACCTCAACAACATGACATCAAAGCCCTATTACAATCCTTTACATTAACTAATGGGAGCCATCGCAGTGCATTTAGAGGCCATTATTTAGCTTTCCACACACATTCCTATTTACAAAAAAAAAATAAGAAAAAGGGAAAGTGCGATTAAAATGCATAAGGGTGAACTGGTTGTGTAAGATATAACCCGTTGTATTGTTTGTCAAAGTGATCTATAGAAAACGGTTTTCAAAAGTGGTCAAGCTGCATTCGCCATAATGAAGACAAAGTGCAGGGCAGTCACTAGGAGTACACGCTGAGCCCTCAGAGGGTAATTCATTTTAGCATTTGTCACATTATTTTCATTTTGTCTACCCAAGGGCCTCTTGCCAATGCTAATCATGTGTAATAATCCATTCACAATAAAACATCCCAAAGAAAATGAATGCGCAACAGTCTGGGGGTATGGCACAAGCCTGAGAATGCACTAGAAACACAACACCGGTAACTAGCAGAAAATAGTAGTAATAATAATAATACTATACTTAAACCATTAATACTGATTTTGCACATTTAAATATCTAGATTTGAAAAACGCTATTTGAAAACAGCCAAATAATTAGAAAGATAAGTGAAGACACAAAAGAGAATAGTAAAACCAAAAACACTCAGTTTGAAAAAATGTTGCAGTAATCCGCAAGTGCTAGTAAAAGATGTAAAAAACAGGGTATTTGGTTGATACGTTTTTTGCAAAAAATGTATACTAAGCTGCTCTACCAATCTTCACGGTATACCCTTATCAGAGCAGTCCTAACTAATGTATGCAATCCCTATCTGATGTATTTAAAAACCTGATCATCTGTATATAACCTGTGTGAACAGGGTTCAGAGAGGAAAAATCCATGTGTGCATACAGGGTAGAACAGCTTTTGTGCAGATAGCCCAAGAGGAGTGGTGGAACTCCCCAGTCTTGTAGACACGAGAACAATTATGGAAACAGGAACACATGGGCTACTTGCACAGTGAACAAGTCTGTTCACCCAAATACCCTGTTTTTTACATCTTTTACTAGCACTTGCGGATTACTGCAACATTTTTTCAAACTGAGTGTTTTTGGTTTTACTATTCTCTTTTGTGTCTTCAGGTTTCTTGGTGGTGTGTGAACATGATCATACAGACTTGTTCACTGTGCAAGTAGCCCATGTGTTCCTGTTTCCATAATTGTTCTCGTGTCTACAAGACTGGGGAGTTCCACCACTCCTCTTGGGCTATCTGCACAAAAGCTGTTCTACCCTGTATGCACACATGGATTTTTCCTCTCTGAACCCTGTTCACACAGGTTATATACAGATGATCAGGTTTTTAAATACATCAGATAGGGATTGCATACATTAGTTAGGACTGCTCTGATAAGGGTATACCGTGAAGATTGGTAGAGCAGCTTAGTATACATTTTTTGCAAAAAACGTATCAACCAAATACCCTGTTTTTTACATCTTTTACTAGCACTTGCGGATTACTGCAACATTTTTTCAAACTGAGTGTTTTTGGTTTTACTATTCTCTTTTGTGTCTTCAGGTTTCTTGGTGGTGTGTGAACATGATCATACAGACTTGTTCACTGTGCAAGTAGCCCATGTGTTCCTGTTTCCATAATTGTTCTCGTGTCTACAAGACTGGGGAGTTCCACCACTCCTCTTGGGCTATCTGCACAAAAGCTGTTCTACCCTGTATGCACACATGGATTTTTCCTCTCTGAACCCTGTTCACACAGGTTATATACAGATAATCAGGTTTTTAAATACATCAGATAGGGATTGCATACATTAGTTAGGACTGCTCTGATAAGGGTATACCGTGAAGATTGGTAGAGCAGCTTAGTATACATTTTTTGCAAAAAACGTATCAACCAAATACCCTGTTTTTTACATCTTTTACTAGCACTTGCGGATTACTGCAACATTTTTTCAAACTGAGTGTTTTTGGTTTTACTATTCTCTTTTGTGTCTTCAGGTTTCTTGGTGGTGTGTGAACATGATCATACAGACTTGTTCACTGTGCAAGTAGCACATGTGTTCCTGTTTCCATAATTGTTCTCGTGTCTACAAGACTGGGGAGTTCCACCACTCCTCTTGGGCTATCTGCACAAAAGCTGTTCTACCCTGTATGCACACATGGATTTTTCCTCTCTGAACCCTGTTCACACAGGTTATATACAGATGATCAGATTTTTAAATACATCAGATAGGGATTGCATACATTAGTTAGGACTGCTCTGATAAGGGTATACCGTGAAGATTGGTAGAGCAGCTTAGTATACATTTTTTGCAAAAAACGTATCAACCAAATACCCTGTTTTTTACATCTTTTACTAGCACTTGCGGATTACTGCAACATTTTTTCAAACTGAGTGTTTTTGGTTTTACTATTCTCTTTTGTGTCTTCAGGTTTCTTGGTGGTGTGTGAACATGATCATACAGACTTGTTCACTGTGCAAGTAGCCCATGTGTTCCTGTTTCCATAATTGTTCTCGTGTCTACAAGACTGGGGAGTTCCACCACTCCTCTTGGGCTATCTGCACAAAAGCTGTTCTACCCTGTATGCACACATGGATTTTTCCTCTCTGAACCCTGTTCACACAGGTTATATACAGATGATCAGGTTTTTAAATACATCAGATAGGGATTGCATACATTAGTTAGGACTGCTCTGATAAGGGTATACCGTGAAGATTGGTAGAGCAGCTTAGTATACATTTTTTGCAAAAAACGTATCAACCAAATACCCTGTTTTTTACATCTTTTACTAGCACTTGCGGATTACTGCAACATTTTTTCAAACTGAGTGTTTTTGGTTTTACTATTCTCTTTTGTGTCTTCAGGTTTCTTGGTGGTGTGTGAACATGATCATACAGACTTGTTCACTGTGCAAGTAGCCCATGTGTTCCTGTTTCCATAATTAGAAAGATATTTGCTTGCTTACTAATAAATATACCAAAGACGTAACAAAAGTTAGACATAACATTTTGAATGCACAGCTAAAAATTTTACTATGCTTAATATACCTAAAGAGACACTGTTAGCCCCAAAATGCAAATGACATGCTAATGATACTCCATCGTTTATATAGGGAACATAGCTCTTATGCCTTGATGCACCGTTTCGCCCTATCTGTATATTAATGCCAGTCCTTTATCTTGATTGACAGCGCTCTGTTGGCACGATAGAATGTGACCTAGAATCAGTTTGTGTGATTGCACTTGCACACGGACATTGGAGGAGCCCAGTGCTCATCGCTGTCTGTGTGACCGTGCACACTGTGTCTGCAGGTGTGGTCGGATGCCTAGCAGTTGCCAATCTGCAGCCGACGCTTGTTGCATCCAGAAGTGTAGCGAGTGTGCGGCTTCAGTGTGGAGAGGGTGATGCGCAAATGCTGTCTGCTCGCTTCAACGCCCTCTCCTCCTCACTGAAGCCACTCATTTACTTCATTCCTCGATGAATTAAGCGGCGGCCACAGACAGTGAGGAACCAGGCATTAAAGAGTGCCCACAGAAACCCTTTGAGCATGTCAGCGTCCAAGCACAGACACCCAAACTGATTTTAGAGAGCGCTCACTCTTACCAACAGAGTGCTGTCAATCAAAATAAGGGGCTAGCATTAATAATAGGAGGGCGTAGCGGTGCACCAAGGCATATATAGGCAAGGGTGCTCCAAAGCGACAGCACTCACATATTAAATAAAAGTAGATATTTCAGCAAATATTAAGTTAAACTGCATATGCCCAGTATTATTTTTATAGGGGCTAGAGGGATTATCTGCTCATCTAACACATCTTAAAATTGGGAATAAGAATTTGTCCTTTTTACTATTTGGATTTTGCGTTATAGGGCTTGTAAAATCAAAGCAATTTTGAAATCTACTTATTATTAAAATTCACGTGAAAGGGACAAAAAGACCAATACAAAAATAGGTGTGCACACCTGGTAAATAATTAACCCCTTTACCCCCAAGGGTGGTTTGCACGTTAATGACCGGGCCAATTTTTACAATTCTGGCCACTGTCCCTTTATGAGGTTATAACTCTGGAACGCTTCAATGGATCCTGGTGATTCTGACATTGTTTTCTCGTGACATATTGTACTTCATGACAATGGTAAAAATTATTTGATAGTACCTGCGTTTATTTGTGAAAAAAACGGAAATTTGGCGAAAATTATGAAAATTTTGCAATTTTCCAACTTTGAATTTTTATGCAAATAAATCACAGAGATATGTCACACAAAATACTTAATTAGTAACATTTCCCACATGTCTACTTTACATCAGCACAATTTTGGAACCAAAATTTTTTTTTGTTAGGGAGTTATAAGGGTTAAAAGTTGACCAGCAATTTCTCATTTCTACAACACCATTTTATTTTAGGGACCACATCTCATTTGAAGTCATTTTGAGAGGTCTATATGATAGAAAATACCCAAGTGTGACATCATTCTAAAAACTACACCCCTCAAGGTGCTCAAAACCATATTCAAGAAGTTTATTAACCCTTCTGGTGCTTCACAGGAATTTTTTGAATGTTTGAATAAAAATGAACATTTAACTTTTTTTCACAAAAAATTTAATTCAGCTCCAATTTGTTTTATTTTACCAAGGGTAACAGGAGAAAATGGACCCCAAACATTGTTGTACAATTTGTCCTGAGTATGCCAATACCCCACATGTGGGGGTAAACCACTGTTTGGGCGCATGGCAGAGCTCGGAAGCGAAGGAGTGCCATTTGACTTTTCAATGCAAAATTGACTGGAATTGAGATGGGACGCCATGTTTCGTTTGGAGAGCCCCTGATGTGGCTAAACATTGAAACCCCCCACAAGTGACACCATTTTGGAAAGTAGACCCCCTAAGGAACTTATCTAGAGGTGTGGTGAGCACTTTGACCCACCAAGTGCTTCACAGAAGTTTATAATGTAGAACCGTAAAAATAAAAAATCATATTTTTTCACAAAAATTATCTTTTCGCCCCCAATTTTTTATTTTCCCAAGGGTAAGAGAAGAAATTGGACCCCAAAAGTTGTTGTACAATTTGTCCTGAGTACGCTGATAGCCCATATGTGGGGGTAAACCACTGTTTGGGCGGATGGGAGAGCTCGGAAGGGAAGGAGCGCCGTTTGACTTTTCAATGCAAAATTGACAGGAATTGAGATGGGACGCCATGTTGCGTTTGAAGAGCCACTGATGTGCCTAAACATTGAAACCCCCCACAAGTGACACCATTTTGGAAAGTAGACCCCCTAAGGAACTTATCTAGAGGTGTGGTGAGCACTTTGACCCACCAAGTGCTTCACAGAAGTTTATAATGCAGAGCCGTAAAAATAAAACAAAATTTTTTTCCCACAAAAATTATTTTTTTAGCCCCCAGTTTTGTATTTTCCTGAGGGTAACAGGAGAAATTGGACCCCGAAATTTGTTGCCCAATTTGTCCTGAGTGCGATGATACACCATATGTGGGGGGAACCACTGTTTGGGCACATGGGAGGGCTCAGAAGGGAAGGAGTGCCATTTGAATGCAGACTTAGATGGAATGGTCTGCAGGTGTCACATTGCGTTTGCAGAGCCCCTAATGTACCTAAACAGTAGAAACCCCCCACAAGTGACACCATTTTGGAAAGTAGACCCCCTAAGGAACTCATCTAGATGTGTTGTGATAGCTTTGAACCCCCAAGTGTTTCACTACAGTTTGTAACGCAGAGCCGTGAAAATTAAAAAAAAAAATCTTTCCCCCCAAAATTATTTTTTAGCCCCCAGTTTTGTATTTTCCCGAGGGTAAGAGGAGAAATTCGACCCCAAAAGTTGTTGTCCAATTTGTCCTGAGTATGCTGATACCCCGTATGTTGGGGGAAACCACCGTTTGAGCGCATGGCAGAGCTCGGAAGGGAAGGAGCGCCATTTGGAATGCAGACTTAGATGGAATGGTCTGCAGACGTCACATTGCGTTTGCAGAATTCCTAATGTACCTAAACAGTAGAAACCCCCCACAAGTGACCCCATATTGGAAACTAGACCCCCCAGGGAACTAATCTAGATGTGTTGTGAGAACTTTGAACCCCCAAGTGTTTCACTACAGTTTATAACGCAGAGCCGTGAAAATAAAAAATCTTTTATTTCCCCACAAAAAATAGGTTTTAGCCCCGAGTTTTGTATTTTCCCAAGGGTAACAGGAGAAATTGGACCCCAAAAGTTGTTGTCCTATTTGTCCTGAGTACGCTGATACCCCATATGTTGGGGTAAACCCCTGTTTGGGCACACGGGAGAGCTCGGAAGGGAAGAAGCACTGTTTTACTTTTTCAACGCAGAATTGGCTGGAATTGAGATCGGACGCCATGTCGCGTTTGGAGTGCCCCTGATGTGCCTAAACAGTGGAAACCCCACAATTATAACTGAAACCCTAATCCAAACACACCCCTAACCCTAATCCCAACAGTAACCCTAACCACACCTCTAACCCAGACACACCCCTAACCCTAATCCCAACCCTATTCCCAACCATAAATGTAATCTAAACCCTAACTGTAACTTTAGCCCCAACCCAAACTGTAGCCCTAGCCCTAACCCTAGCCCTAACCCTAATCCTAACCCTAGCCCTAACCCTAGCCCTAACCCTAGCCCTAACCCTAGCCCTAGCCCTAACCCTAACCCTAACCCTAGCCCTAACCCTAACCCTAACCCTAGCCCTAACCCTAGCCCTAACCCTAACCCTAACCCTAGCCCTAACTCTAACCCTAGCCCTAATGGGAAAATGGAAATAAATACATTTTTTTAATTTTTCCCTAACTAAGGGGGTGATGAAGGGGGGTTTGATTTACTTTTATAGTGGGTTTTTTTAGCGGATTTTTATGATTGGCAGCCGTCACACACTGAAAGACGCTTTTTATTGCAAAAAATATTTTTTGCGTTACCACATTTTGAGAGCTATAATTTCTCTATATTTTGGTCCACAGAGTCATGTGAGGTCTTGTTTTTTGCGGGACTAGTTGACGTTTTTATTGGTAACATTTTCGGGCACGTGACATTTTTTGATCGCTTTTTATTCCGATTTTTGTGAGGCAGAATGACCAAAAACCAGCTATTCATGAATTTCTTTTGGGGGAGGCGTTTATACCGTTCCGCGTTTGGTAAAATTGATTAAGCAGTTTTATTCTTCGGGTCAGTACGATTACAGCGACACCTCATTTATATCTTTTTTTATGTTTTGGCGCTTTTATACGATAAAAACTATTTTATAGAAAAAATAATTATTTTGGCATCGCTTTATTCTCAGGACTATAACTTTTTTATTTTTTTGCTGATGATGCTGAATGGCGGCTCGTTTTTTGTGGGACAAGATGACGTTTTCAGCGGTACCATGGTTATTTATATCTGTCTTTTTGATCGCGTGTTATTCCACTTTTTGTTCGGCGGTATGATAATAAAGCGTTGTTTTTTGCCTCGTTTTTGTTTTTTTTTTCTTACGGTGTTTACTGAAGGGGTTAACTAGTGGGCCAGTTTTATAGGTCGGGCCGTTACGGACGCGGCGATACTAAATATGTGTACTTTTATTGTTTTTTTTTTTTTTATTTAGATAAAGAAATGTATTTATGGGAATAATACATATTTTTTTTTTATTATTTTGGAATATTTTTTTTTATTTTTTGTTTACACATTTGAAAAATTTTTTTTTTACTTTTTTACTTTGTCCCAGGGGGGGACATCACAGATCAGTGATCTGACAGTGTGCACAGCACTCTGTCAGATCACTGATTTGACATTCAGCGCTGCAGCCTTCACAGTGCCTGCTCTGAGCAGGCTCTGTGAAGGCACCTCCCTCCCTGCAGGACCCGGATCCGCGGCCATCTTGGATCCGGGGCTTGAGCAGGGAGGGAGGGAGGTAAGACCCTCGCAGCAACGCGATCACATCGCGTTGCTGCGGGGGGCTCAGGGAAGCCCGCAGGGAGCCCCCTCCCTGCGCGGTGCTTCCCTGCACCGCCGGCACATCGCGATCATCTTTGATCGCGGTGTGCCAGGGGTTAATGTGCCGGGGGCGGTCAGTGACCGCTCCTGGCACATAGTGCCGGATGTCAGCTGCGATAGGCAGCTGACACCCGGCCGCGATCGGCGGCGCTCCCCCCGTGAGCGCCGCCGATCGCGCTGGACGTACTATCCCGTCCATGGTCATAGGGGCCCACCCCACATGGACGGGATAGTACGTCCGATGTCAGAAAGGGGTTAAAGAATACAAAAGTTTATTTCATGACTATGGATACACAAACATATTAAAAACATGTAAACAACACAATCATTATTCAACACCCCTGGTACTATATTAAATGCCTAAATGGAAAAAAAACACCAAAGATGGCTGAATCAAATCAATCAAATCACTATTAGCAAATCAAATAGTGTTGCACTTGCATGCATAACCATAGACAGAAAGAGCCTTGTAGTCAACACTACCTCATGTGCTCCATAAGCGCTCCAGGCCACGGGAAAATACCATAGTGAGCAAAAGGAGCGCAAGGATCGGGGGTGTGGGGAGAATTTCTCGCGTATCGCTGTCCTGCGACAGCTTCGTCAGGAGTAGTGTGTCCATAGACAGAAATAAGCAGGATATAAAGCGAGTCTAATAAGGGAGAAGTGCTTGCCGGGGTGCAGAGTTCACACAATCAATGAAGCTCAGGGAGGCGTATACATCAAGAAGTATGCTTGGTAACCGATGACAACGGAGCCGCCGGCCCGTTGCCATTTTCTTATCATTTTCAGCAGCTGCGCCCAAACGACCATGCTTAGGCTACGTTCACATTTGCGCTGTTGTGTGTTGCGTCGGCGACGCAACGCACAACGCATGCAAAGCGCATGCAAAACCGCATGTTTTTATGACGCATGCGTCCATTTTTGGCTTGCTTTTGGACGCAAAAAAATGCAACTTGCTGCGTCCTCTGCGCCCTGACGCTTGCGCCAAAAAAGACGCATGCGTCACAAAACGCAAGACAATGCATGTCCATGCGCCCCCATGTTAAATATAGGGGTGCATGACGCATGCGTCGCCGCGGCTGCGCCCGACGCACCGCTAATGTGAACGTAGCCTTACCCTAGCAGCTGATTGCGGAACACGCCTACTTTCGGGCCAGTAGCTCCGTTGTCACCGGTAGCCAGGCATGCTTCTTGATGTATTCGCCTCCCTGAGCGTCATTGATTGTGTGGACTCTGCACAGCGGCAAGCACTTCTCCCTTATTAGGCTAGCTTTATATCTTGCTTATTTCTGTCTATGGACACACTACTCCTGACGAAGCTGATACAGGACAGCGATACACGTGGAGTTCTCCCCACAACCCTGATCCTTGCGCTCTTTTTTGCTCACTATGGTATTTTTCTGTGGCCTGGAGCGTTTATGGAGCACATGAGGTAGTATTGACTACAAGGCTCTTTCTATCTATGGTTATGCATGCAAGTGCAGCACTCAGCCTTCTTTCGTGGTTTTACTAATATATATATATATATATACATATATATATATATACACACATACATATACAGCACATGCTACCTGGTCTATGTATGACCTCTAAACCATGCATGATTATTTTCATTCTACGTAGGGGTGAATATATGTATGAATCAATCAAGGGTCTTACAAATATTATTTGTGGCCATTTAGGCATTTGATATAGCACCAGGGGTGTTGGATAATGATTGTATTGTATTTACATTTTTTAATGGGTTTGTGTATCCATAGTTATGAAATAAAGTTTTGTATTCTTTGATTATTTACCAGGTGTGCGCACCTATTTTTTGCATTGGTCTTTTTTTCCCTTTACATTACTTGTACTTTGTCTCCCATACAAAGAGTAGCACCCTGATGTGCATTTAGCTTGGTGTTTCTCTATATTATTCCATCATAGGTGCACCCTAGTTTCTTTATTATATTATTATTTGTTTTATTTTATTTTATTTTTTTTTACAGCTCATTGCCTAGGAGATCGACCACTGCTGTCATCTAGCTTGTAAGCACTGCTAAAGCTGGCTGGAATTAGAAGGCACCAGTGTGCCCCAGTAATCCTGACACAGTACTTACAAGCTCAAAACAGAAGGGTCCGGTAAATGTTTTGCTGTCAAGTAGTGGTGGTCGGTCTCCAAGGCAATGAGCTGTGCATAAAAAGTTTATATATAAATAAAACACACGTATGAAAATAAATTAAATTGCTTGTATTTAAAAGCAATATCAAACAATACCCAATAAGTTTCAAATAATGCTTGCAGGTCTAATCACAAAAAATATATATTTTTTGCATAATAAAAATGAACAAACTATTATTTTTAGGTAAAATTCTATTTGGTTTTACTTGCTCTCATAATATTTTAATACATTGTTCTAGGCAAGTTTAAAAATTCTGTAGCCTGGTTAATAAATGTGCATAATTTACTATATTTATCCGACACTGCTTTAGTTAAGTACAGTGGGGCAAAAAAGTATTTAGTCAGTCAGCAATAGTGCAAGTTCCACCACTTAAAAAGATGAGAGGCGTCTGTAATTTACATCATAGGTAGACCTCAACTATGGGAGACAAACTGAGAAAAAAAAATCCAGAAAATCACATTGTCTGGTTTTTTATCATTTTTTTTGCATATTATGGTGGAAAATAAGTATTTGGTCAGAAACAAACAATCAAGATTTCTGGCTCTCACAGACCTGTAACTTCTTCTTTAAGAGTCTCCTCTTTCCTCCACTCATTACCTGTAGTAATGGCACCTGTTTAAACTTGTTATCAGTATAAAAAGACACCTGTGCACACCCTCAAACAGTCTGACTCCAAACTCCACTATGGTGAAGACCAAAGAGCTGTCAAAGGACACCAGAAACAAAATTGTAGCCCTGCACCAGGCTGGGAAGACTGAATCTGCAATAGCCAACCAGCTTGGAGTGAAGAAATCAACAGTGGGAGCAATAATTAGAAAATGGAAGACATACAAGACCACTGATAATCTCCCTCGATCTGGGGCTCCACGCAACATCCCACCCCGTGGGATCAGAATGATCACAAGAACGGTGAGCAAACATCCCAGAACAACGCGGGGGGACCTAGTGAACGAACTGCAGACAGCTGGGACCAGTGTAACCAGGCCTACCATAAGTAACACACTACGCCACCATGGACTCAGATCCTGCAGTGCCAGACGTGTCCCACTGCTTAAGCCAGTACATGTCCGGGCCCGTCTGAAGTTTGCTAGAGAGCATTTGGATGATCCAGAGGAGTTTTGGGAGAATGTCCTATGGTCTGATGAAACCAAACTGGAACTGTTTAGTAGAAACACAACTTGTCGTGTTTGGAGGAAAAAGAATACTGAGTTGCATCCATCAAACACCATACCTACTGTAAAGCATGGTGGTGGAAACATCATTCTTTGGGGCTGTTTCTCTGCAAAGGGGCCAGGACGACTGATCCGGGTACATGAAAGAATGAATGGGGCCATGTATCGTGAGATTTTGAGTGCAAACCTCCTTCCGTCAGCAAGGGCATTGAAGATGAAACGTGGCTGGGTCTTTCAACATGACAATGATGCAAAGCACACCGCCAGGGCAACGAAGGATTGGCTTCGTAAGAAGCATTTCAAGTTCCTGGAGTGGCCTAGCCAGTCTCCAGATCTCAACCCTATAGAAAACCTTTGGAGGGAGTTGAAAGTCCGTGTTGCCAAGCGAAAAGCCAAAAACATCACTGCTCTAGAGGAGATCTGCATGGAGGAATGGGCCAACATACCAACAACAGTGTGTGGCAACCTTGTGAAGACTTACAGAAAACGTTTGACCTCTGTCATTGCCAACAAAGGATATATTACAAAGTATTGAGATGAAATTTTGTTTCTGACCAAATACTTATTTTCCACCATAATATGCAAATAAAATGTTAAAAAAACAGACAATGTGATTTTCTGGATTTTTTTTTCTCAGTTTGTCTCCCATAGTTGAGGTCTACCTATGATGTTAATTACAGACGCCTCTCATCTTTTTAAGTGGTGGAACTTGCACTATTGCTGACTGACTAAATACTTTTTTGCCCCACTGTAAATGGGACTTTGTCTACTTTGTCACGGCTCCTATGTAAGATTAGTGCGCCTAATGTTGATTAGGGCATAGACAGTAAATGAATAATACCGTTATCAGATCCATGTGATCTTTCTCAGTCATATGCTGATTTGTCTGTTTTGTTTTGTTGGGTCTCGTGTTGCCAGAAAGAAGATGAAACTCATTAGCCTCAATGCGTTTAATAAAGGGATGGAACCAGTTGCACTGCCAAATGACAATGAGCTGCATATGTGATCATCTGTTTTATGTGGGAGGCAACTTCAGTAACAGAAGAATTTGGCTCTTACTGATGGGGAAATTTATAAGACATATATCCCATGTACCCACATTAATGAAAATAAGTACGGTATCTAAAAAACTTCCTAAACTTAAACAACTTGGTGAGTTCAGATTATACATTTTATTGCATCTCTCAAGAAAAAACAAAGGTAACATCTCTGTTTTATGCACTAATTATACCATAATTGTTTCAATTTTTCTACATTAGTAAATATTCATGCATCTACAATATATATTCAGGGTGGATACAACAGCAAGCACTTTCACTTATGTTTATGACATGTTCTATGAGACCAGCAAATCTAATGCTGACATCCCCAAGGACAAAAGTAGCTGACCTCTCTTGGAACCAGAATGCTAACCAGTTATTACTGGCAATATTCAGAAGTGAGGCTCTCTCTTACCCAGGGCACAGGAAAAATACTCACTTCACCGCTCACCTCTCCGGCTACCTCCGCTGCTCACTCTCCCCCTGCTTCTGCCTACTGAAACTCCGGACGTAACACTACAACCTTATGATGCGGACTGTAGACCAGGACCTCCAACCGCAATTAGAAACAGGAGGTCCCTGCACATGTGCATTGTAGAGTTGTCGGAACATAACACTGTTAGCTGCAACCATACAGTATGCACAGCCGGCTGGGACTTCCGACTACCACTAGGATGTGCACAGACGTCCTGGGACTAGTCACAAAGAGGTGCCGAGGAGAGTGAGCAGTGGGATGGGATTTTTTGTTTCTACATCTTACGTTTAATATGAGCTAGGATTTCTCCAGACCACAGAGCATAATGATGAGCACTCAACAGGCGGACAATATATGAGCTGCAAATTGAATTTCCTGGTAAAATCTGTGCGGTTTGGCAATCTTGAGTCTTGTCAGATTTGCTCATCTCTGTCTATCTGTTTTAATTTTATTTGGCAAGAATAGTATTGGAAACTTTGATGTTCTTGATGTAAAAAACGCTGGACACCCTGACAGAACCCTTATACAGTGGCATGTGAAAGTCTGGGCACCCCTGGTCAAAATTACTGTTATTGTGAACAAGAAAGCAAGTTGAAGATTAAATTATCTAAAAAAAGGTCTAAAGTTATAGATGTCACTTTCCTTTTTATTTTGGGCAAAAAAAAAAAATCTAATATATATATATATATATATATATATATATATATTTGCGCGAGCACACACGGACTTTCATCTTTTACATTTTAAAAATTACTAAAAGGAAAATGGGCCAATGCTACAGTTTGAGCATCCTGCATGGTTAGTACCTAGTAGCACCCCCTTTTGAAAGTATTATAGCTTGTAAACGCTTTTTGTAGCCAACCAAGAGTGCTTCAAATTCTTGTTTGAGGAATTTTTCTTTATTCTTCCTTGGAAAATGTTTCTAGTTCTGTGAGATTCCTGCATCGTTATGCATGTACTGCAATTTTCAGGTCAAGCCACAGATTTTCAATGATGCTCAGATCAGAGGACTGTGAGGGCCATTGTAAAACATTCAGCTTGTGCCTCTTAAGGTAGTCTACTGTGGATTTTGACATGTATTTAGCATCATTATCCAATTGTAGAAACCATCCTCTTTTCAAATTAAGCTTTTTTACAGATGGTGTTATGCTTGCATCAAGAGTTTTTTGAAATTTCATTGAATTCTTTGCTTTAGTTGTGAAATGTTCCCCATGCCATTGGCTGCAACAAAACCCCACAGCATGATTTATCCATCACCATGCTTAATGGTTGGTGAGATGTTCTTTACCAGAAATTATGTGCCCTTTTTTCTCCACTCATACCTTTGATCATTGTGGTCAAAGAGTTCTATTTTAACCTCATCATTCCACAGGACTTGTTTTCAAAATACATCATGCTTGTTTGGATGTTCTTTTGCATACTTCTGATGCTAAACTTTATGGTGAGGAAGCAGTAGAGGTTTTCTTGTGATGACTCTTCCAGGAAGGCCATAATTGTGCAGGTGTCTCTGAAGAGTAGAGCTAATTTACCACATCTGCTAAATTTTTCTGAAGGTCTTCTACAATCAAGCTGGGGTTCTGATTTGCCTATGTAGCGATCCTATGAGCAGCTCTCACTGAAATTTTGCTTAGTCTTCCAGATCTTATCTTTGACCTCCACTGTTCATGTTTACTGCCATTTCTTAATTACATTTTGAATTGAGCAAAAGGCAACTTGAAAATGCTTTGTCATCTTATTCTTCTCCTGATTTGTGGCCTCCACCATTTTCATGTTCAGAGTACTAGGCAGCTGCTTGCAAGAACCCAAGACTGCTGTTTTTTGGCACAATGTTAGAGGAGACTTTAGAAAGCTGCTAAATTTGCATCAACTGGCATTTCCTAACGATGATTGTGAACAAGCTATAACTTTAAAAGGCTAATTAATTTCTGAAGCCTTAGTCAAAAGTTATCCGAGCACATAAATCTTCAAAGATGCCCAAACTTTTACATCTGCCCATATTCCTTTTTGTAATTTAGAAAATGTAAAAAATGTCGATATTTTTTTTTTGCACAAATAAATAAATAAATCTTTAATAAAGATGACCAAATTTGCATCTGTTTTCTTTTCAGAAATGTGTCAAGTTTGTGTAACTACTCAAGTGCATACAGCTTCCATTCTGTGGCCACAGTGGATGTCAAGTTCAACAGCCTATGCCAGCCTAACATCCTGATCATTGGGGGATTCTTTACAAGGTTTACTACAATATCAGAAAATGTATTTCTTCATTGTTTAATGAAATGTTACAGTTGTCAGTACCGATTCCTCCTGGTATTCCGGATCTCTGCTTGCAAACTGCGACTAGCCCTTTACTAAATACTTTTGGGGCATAAAAATGTGACCCATTTGTGTGCTAATCACACTGGTGCATATCTGGTTACAGTTATAGTACATTGTCACGAGCCGTGCAGCTGTGTGATCATTACATGACACGGACAGATGTGTATCCACTGGAATTAAACTATAACGGCTCTTACCGAATGACTGAACATACACATCTTTTAAACTGTGATACAATGATACAAATGGAACCTGACTTGTTTAAAATTAAAGCATTACTTCAGAAATTTTTATTTTTTTTGTATCATAGTAATACATTAAAAAGGATATTAAAAAGAAAAAAAAAAAACAGCATTCCTGAAATGGATGAACTATATGTAAAAATTACCTTTTATTTGCAAAAGATTAAAAAATAATCCAGCAAAAAAAATAAAAATGCAAACTGACGAGTTTCAAATGCAGTATGAGCTCTTAGTCACAGAATGCTATGTCTAAGAGCACATTCTGCATTCAAAATGAGTCAGTTTGCAATTTTTTGTGCTGGATTGGTGTTAACTGAACCATGAACCATGTGGATTCCCCGTGCTTAATAAATGCGATTGGTGAAATTTCTCTTGGAGACTAGCGACTCTGCAAGAAAGATTGACATGCTGCAGGCTGGAAAGATGTGCCGCATGTCATTCTCTGCAGGTGATCTGCCAGCATCTGTGGACTCATAATGGACATGGGATTTCTAGAAATCCCATCCGCTACGCTGTAACATCGGGCCGCTGCAGGTTTTACGCTGAATAAATATGCAGCCTCAAACCCGAACCAACTCCAGATCATGTGAACATACCCTTATCCATTCTGACAGTTCTCCTCTCTTCTCCACCTAGCCATGCACTCTATGTCTCTCTCTAGACGTGAAAGCCATCTATAAGAATACCTGTCTTTGCTGCCCACAGAAAGCAATCACAAAGCAGTTTTATTTTTTCAAGAGAGGAATAAAAAAATGAAAACTGATCCATGATTGGTTGCTATGGGCAGCAAAGAAAGTTTTTCTTTTAGGCCACTTTGTAAATCTGCCTACATTATTTCTGCTTTGTAAAAGAGATCAGTGACATAATAGACAAGGCAGGCTAAAGATGCATCAGGCTAAAGACGCGGTAGGCTAAAGACGCGGCAGGGTAATGAGGAGGCAGGCTAAAGACGAGGCAGGTTAAGGACATGGCAAGCTAAAGACGCGGCAAGCTAAAGACGCGGCAGACTAAAGACGCGGCAGGCTTAAGAGGCGACAGGCTAAAGACAAGGCAGGCTAAAGACGCGGCAGGCTAAAGACAAGGCAGGCTAAAGACGCGGCAGGCTTAAGAGGCGACAGGCTAAAGACAAGGCAGGCTAAAGACGCGACAGGCTAAAGACAAGGCAGGCTAAAGACGCGGCAGGCTTAAGAGGCGACAGGCTAAAGACAAGGCAGGATAAAGACAAGGCAGGCTAAAGACAAGGCAGGCTAAAGATGAAGCAGGCTAATGATGAGGCAGGCTAATGATGAGGCAGGCTAATGACGAGGCAGGCTAATGACGAGGCAGGCTAATGACGAGGCAGGCTAATGACGAGGCAGGCTAATAATGCGGCAGGCTAAAGACGCGACAGGCTAAAGAGGAGGCAGGCTAAAGACGCGGCAGGCTAAAGATGCGGCAGGCTAAAGACGCGGCAGGCTAAAGACGCGGCAGGCTAAAGAGGAGGTAGGCTAATGACGAGGTAGGCTAATGACGAGGCAGGCTAATGACGAGCCAGGCTAAGGACACAGCAGGCTAAGGACGCGGCAAGCTAAAGACGCGGCAGGCTAAAGACGGGACAGGCTAAAGACGCGACAGACTACTAAAGACACGACAGTCTAAAGACGCAACAGGTTAAAGACGCAACAGGCTAAGGACACGGCAGGCTAAGGACACGGCAGGCTAAGGACACGGCAGGCTAAGGACACGGCAGGCTAAGGACACGGCAGACTAAAGACACGGCAGACTAAAGATGTGGCAGGCTATAGGAGCACCACTGAAGATACACCAACACTGCTGTATACAGTGACACCAGTTATGTGACTAATCTCCGGCCATTAGATAGGGCAAGAGAAATATGATGAGGCATAACAGGAAATGTAGTCTGCTTTAAAAATGGGTATACATAAGGCATACACAGAAGACTCAGCATTATTCTTATTAAATAGAAAAGCAATGCTGCAGCTCTCCAGCATTAACTTTTTACTCCTGAATGATAATCCTTGTTTGCTGACCCATAATGCCCCTATAACATACAGCACAAATACGCTTGTCACATGCTGCAGCCCTCTTGGCGTGTTCAGTTATGGTCGAGATGCTTTAGAAATCAACGTATAACTCTTGTGATGACTGACATGCCAGCTGTGCTAATGCACGAAGGAAGGAAATGCATTTGCCTTGTTTCATTGCACACTTTCAAATCATTTGAATGTATTAGTTTCCAAATGCCTTCCAGCCACTGCTTCCCAATGCATTGCTACATTCTTCTGTCTCCTGCCCCGCAATATTTATTCTACATGGTTAGCTGAGTTTTTCATTTTTATTGACCGTCAATATGCCACATTTCTACAGATCGGCTCCAAGGCATACCCAAAAAGCAACATAAATGTTATATTGGCTCTAACTAGATCAAATACATCAAGGAGGTCTTCAATATATTGTATATAATGAGTTGTCAAGGAAATTGTTGCTATTCATAAGCGTATATGCAAAAGAGGAGATTCTTGTGCAACTTCATTTTACACCAGACATATCTGCAAAAAAAAAATAATGCAATTTTGATGCTGCCTTACATGAAAATTATTACAGATTTTTCCCTTAGCACTCCAAAAATCTGTAACATTAAATCAGTATTTAAAGGGGTATTCCCATCTCCAAGATCATATCCCAATATGTAGATGTAATAATAATAATTGCAAATATCTCCAATTAGAAATGTAGTATAGTTTCCCTGCTTTGCGAGGTCACTTACCCCATATGCAGGGCATTCCAGGACCTTAAGTATCCAAGATTACAAGCAGTAAAAAATAACTGTCAATATATACAGTATGAGTATTCGTAACCAGCATTTGACTGGGTTTGCAAAGGCCCATCAGTAACATTGATACTTGGGGCCCACTGTTCAGCCACCTGCCAAAATAACCTGACCATAGTACAAAAATTTATTTTTGCTTCTGTATAATAATATTTTGGCTAGCTTGTTTAATGAATGACTAGATTATACATTTTTTTTCTGCAAATTGTGAATCAAGTTTAATAACACTGCTTATTAGCAGTCCTTCACAGAGGCCTACCAGAGGATTCTCCTCTTCTCCTGTGGGCCAGTCCAGTTGTATGATCTGCCAAACCATCAATCAGCCAACAGCTATCTACAGTGTATGGGCAGTCTTAGTTAAAGGGGTATTCCCATCTAAAAAATCCTATCCCAATATGTAGTAGGTGTAATAATAATATTATTAGCAAATACCTCTAATTAGAAGTTTAGTATAGTAATTCCAATTTTCATATTTAGGGCATTGCAGTAGCTTAGGTATCCATGGTTAAGACCACTCATAGTGACAGTTAGATAGTTGTTAGTGGTCATAACCATGGATACCTAAGATACTGCAATGCCCTGTACATAGCGTAAGTGAAATAGATAATCAGTAGAATTATACAACAATACTAATTGGAGGTATTTGCTAATATTATTACAGCTAGTACATATTGGAATAGAATCTTAGTGATGAGAATACCCATTTAAATCTGCATAAAGTTCTGCTGAAACACTGATTTTGTGGCCGATTTTCCTGTAGCGTAAATTTATGCAGTATATGAATTCACCTTCACGGTAAAATTCACCATTAGAAACCATAGCGAAAAATACTATGGAGTCCGATTCATTGATGTTTTTCAGCCATTTTCATTTGCGTTTTGTACATCTTTTAAATTGCGCCTTTTTTAAAAGTCTATTATAAATGATTTTTTTTTATTTCTACCCTTGTTTGACTTTTTAAGATGTTGCAAAGTTTGGCACAAATGCACTCCAGTCGACCAGTTCCTGTGATTTTTTGCGCACCTTAAACTTTGGTACAAGTTTGAAACATTTTAGCAGAGAACGAAACCTTTTGGGCCAAAATGTCGCAAAACAAGTTAAAACACAAAAGATAAAGAGACTTTTTGTGCCACATTAATGAATTGCATCCACCATTTTGATAATTTTGGCACAAATTATAAGAAAAAAAAAAATCAGTAAATACCACTAGCCAAAAAAAAAAAAAAAAGAAAGAATAGTGACTTCAAAAGAAACAGAAATCGTGAACGGGGCCTTATATGTCACAACAGTGACAGAATTAGGTCACGTTCAGACGTTCAGTATTTTACATCAGTATTTGCAAGCCAAAATCAGGAGCGGGAAAGTATACAAGGAACATGTCACCACAACTGCATTTTTCACCCACTCCTGCTTTGGCTTACAAATACGGATTTAAAATCCTGAGCAAATACTGAACTTGTGAATGTGGCCTTATAAAAAGAACAGAGAAATGTTCTAGGTTTAAGACTTTTACTGTATATTAAATAGTATTAAAACCCATATTAAATTACATGGCACTGCTCCTACCTTCGTTAATGGTATCCAGGTAGATGTGTTCTCCACTGATGGTCGAATTTGTCCTGTATCATTGTTGTGGCTGTGACATTCTACATTCCCTTGAGACTCAGTCTGGTTATTGGAAGTAGGAGTAAGATACATCACTCCTGAATGAGAAGAACTGAGAGGAAGTCGGGACTGACTATCAAAGTACATGGGAGATGTAACTAGTAGAGGACAGCTGACAACATTCATGGCATTTTTTTCTTCTATTTCACTCTGCACCAACATAATATCGTTTTTGTTGATTTTCTTGTTTTTCATTTTTCCTAGCTTTGGTTGTGAAGTGTATGCAGCTCTGCCATTATATGGACCAACTTCTTTATTCTCTTTCTTACACTTAACAACTATTGTGACCATTGCAGCAAAGAGAATTATGGAAATTGCACTGAGAGCAACCAATACGGGCAAATAGATGTCCCAGTCCCTCTGTTCTCCTATAACATTATCCTCCTCTTCATAGCAGCCTAAACAGTCTGAATTTGCCTTAATGATGAGTTTCGCTACAGTTGAGAGTGAAGGTTTTCCATTATCAGTGACCTTGATTATCAGTTCTACTACTGGGGCGATATCCTCCCAATGTGGATTGAGCAGCCTGATCTCTCCAGTTACTGAATCTATTTCAAAGAGGTGGTCTTTACTTTCTTGAATGATTTCATAAGTGACCCTACCACTTTCTCCAAAATCAATGTCCATGGCTCTTACGGTGCTTATGATGTATCCCATGCCTACGTTCCTGGGCACGTAGATCTCTGCAGTATCATTCTGTAAGCTTGGCAAAACAATGACTGGAGCGTTGTTGTTCACATCCAGTACAGACACTCTCACAGTGGCATTACTTTCTAAATGTGGAGACCCTAAATCTTTTGCGATTACTTTAAACTCAAAATATTTGGTCAACTCATAATAGAAAGTTCTCAAGGCATAGATAGCACCATTTCGAGGGTTGATGGAGACATATGTATAGATGGAAACACTGTCGATGTATGATGGGAAGATAGAATAAGATACGGTGCCATTTTGTCCTAAATCTGGATCTTGTGCTAGAACTGAACCAAGGTATTCTCCTGGGATATTGTTTGCAGATACTTGTAGTGCATACATACTTTTAGAAAAAGATGGAGGGTTGTCGTTTTCATCCAATATTTTCACAGAGAATGAATTGGTGGAATCAAGAGAAGGGTTGCCATTATCTCTAGCGATGATAGTTATGTTGTATTCATCTTGTATTTCTCGGTCTAGAGGTCTACTTGTTACCACTGTAAAGAAATTGTCGTAATTATCTTCAAGCTTGAATGGCACGTTGCCCAAGACCCAACACTGGAATTGTCCATTTTTTCCTGAGTCTTTGTCTGTAACTCGAACTAGAGCAATGACTGTACCAGGAGGTGAGGCCTCACTAATTGCTCCCTGTCTGACTGACACAAAGCTAATTGATGGGAAATTGTCATTTACATCAGTAACTAGAACAGTCACTTTACAATGCACAGGTATTGGATTGGGGCCTTCATCTTCTGCCTGAACATCTATTTCAAGCATCTGGATTTCTTCATAATCTATGTTACCCTTGACTTGTATGATACCAGTTTTGGAATCAATGGAAAATAACTCCCACACCTGATCAGATGCATAACCACTGAATGAATAGATCACATCAGCATTGGTGCCCTCATCAGCATCTGTAGCATTGAGATCGATAATCATTTTGCCTATAGGTGAGTTTTCAGCTATTTCAACGGTGTAAGATTTTGCTTCAAAGACAGGGCTATTGTCATTGGCATCAATAACTTTAATGTTGATTTGCAGATTGGCTGATCTCGGAGGGATGCCTCCATCAAAAGCAGTTAAAATGAGGGTATGATGTGACTGTTCTTCTCTGTCCAGTGCTTTCTGAATAACTAACTCTGGAACTTTTGTACCATCACCCCTGGATTTTATATCCAAAGAAAATAAACCATTATCACCTCTCATCCTATACGTCTTCAAGCCATTATTGCCCAGATCAGGATCTTGAGCAGTAGTCAACGGAAATCTAGTTCCTGGAGAAGCATTTTCTGAAATATCAATGTCGATCTGGTCTGATGCAAACTTAGGTGAGTTATCATTAATATCAAGGATCTCCACCTTGATCATACATACATCTTTGTCATTAGCAAATACCTCTAGTGAGAGAACACATTTAGGGCTGTTTTTGCACAGAGTCTCTCGGTCAATGCGTTGCTTAGTATACAACAGCCCACTATTCGGATCAACATCCAGTAGGTGCGGAGCGGAGTTCTCCAACACTCGGAAATTAGGTTTTTTACCTCTCTCTGGTAATTCCAGTTGTGCATCATTAATATTGCCGATGGCATTTCTTGACCCCCCTTCTTCTGAAATGGAGTAATTTAACGTTTTCAAAGCCTCAACAGAAACCCAATAGAAAAAGTAAAAACCTACAAAGCGGTACATCCCAATGAGTGTCTGTTTATCAGTTTACTAATTGTTTTGTCAGCCCAGTCGCAGTTGAATTAAAAACTAATCCAGACGATAAGCTCCCAGCGAGCTGACACATGAGGGCAGATATGACAGTCTTATGAGATTGATTTCAATTTCCTAGAAAATCAAGTTTTCCTATCTTGGAAGGTTTTGAGCTGCCGATAACTATCTCTGCTAAAGAAGATTAGACAGACTGCAATCTACACATTCATTTCTGATGCACCGTGAGGAGGCAAGAGAGAAGAACTGTTCCTCTGATAGCATAAGCGTTGGACACAAACACCTTGCAAACAGCATTCAGAATTTAAGAGGATTGAAAAGTAGCTTCCGAGCATCCAAAAATGGCAATTAAATAAAACGCTATTTCTCAAACAGCGTCTGTGCTTTCAATGTAATGTCGCTTTCCTGCCAGATGTCCTTTTAAAAAACTGTCAATTTGTATTTTGCTTCACATTATCTCTATTTGCAATCAAAAAAAAAAATCATGAATATTAAACATTGGGATTTGCAAGACTATCTGGAAAAAATCCAAAATGCAAGGACCCATCAAAGTTGATCATCAATTGCAAAGTATTACAAGCACAGCTTGCTTGCAGTCATTTCACACTTGGGCTTTTTTTTTTTTTGTTCTGCAAGGCCAGTAGCCACATCAGCTTACAGCTGACAATTGCATTCAGTTAAATTCCATTTTTTTTTTTATTCTGCAGGCTGGAACAAATCAACAGGCAAACCATGGCTGGATGCCCCGATTATAAAGCCGCACAGGGAAGAAATATCACAGTTGTAAGGAGAACAATTCCAGCATTCATAGCTAGCGTTCCTCTAATGCGTCCTATTTCGGTTTTATGTTCACCGCATCTATCTCATCTCTCTCCGTTAGCTTCGACACAAAGTTCATTATGGTAAAATAGGAAATACTAGAGCGCAAAAAAAAAAAAATGGGTAATCTTCTGCGATATTAATGTAAGTGATGAACATAAGCAATCAATAGCTGCAAATCCCCAATGGACTCCACATTAAAGCAAGATCCGCAGTGACTACTGCTTGTTCTGGATGAAGAACGTTAAAGACCTTGGGAATAATATTTCATTGGCGGAAAAAAAAAAAAAACACACAAAAAAAAAACCAACAATAGATGCCCGAGAGGTAAGTCAGTATGTGGAGTCACCAGGCACCAAATCACCACAGCACTGCGTGAAATCTTGGGGATTGTGCCTTCGTTAGAAGGAGCTCAGAGTTGTAAACATCTCAGCTGCGAGTCAGGTGTCTCCATATCTCGCTCTACAAAGCGTATTGGGAAAGGTTCACGAGAATAGACGGAGATATTAGAGGTTAAAGAGGCTCGAAATGGTTCTACTTACTCCAGCGTCCTTGCAGGAGAGATGCCGAGAATACACAAAAGCCAGTTATCCAACCAGTCCCGAGTATTAATTATTCTCTTCAGCTGCTACGCATGGAAATGCCGCTGATCTGGTAAGCAGGAAAAGCACAGAGAATTCAATCCAAAGGCAAGAGATGCGTGTTGATTTGTTTCTCCATCTGCTATTTTTTTTTTTCCTAAGTCCTAGACCAAACGCTGCTATTTCGGCAATCTGCAGCAGCTCGTGCTGGGACTTCAATCGCTCATTCACAGCATTCAGAAGACCCGGCGCTACGGTACATTAAAAGCGTTGGATCGGAAAACACCAAAACGCGAGCAACGTATCGGAAGTTGGTAAAATTCAACAGTTTAGAGGCATCTTAAATCCTCTGATCCTCCATTTGCCATACGCCAACCTTCACTCTCAGTTCTTCTCTTTGACTGACTTAATTTCTTGTCTCTCTCCTTCTCTCTCTACCTCTCGGTTTTTTTTTTTTTTCCATTTTTTTTTTAAGAAAGCCTAAGAATAAAAGATCAGCTTATTACTGCCACCTACTGGCTATTCACTGCACTGCTTAATATTTCATCAGTCGGCCAAACACTGATATACTTGGTATATTGCCATAAGGTATTGGGTTTTCACAAGCATGTAGTGTCTGGTACATTTCAGCTCATATATTTAGTACCTTCAAAGCATTCAGGGGAAGTATTTTTCGGCGCCGGGACGTGACAGACCACGATAAAACGTACGATTAGTTCTACCAGTTGAAAATTAATGCTGCAAGCTATTTAACACGACAATATAGGCAAAAAGGTATTTATAAAGTAAAGCACAAATAATATTTCAATATAGATGTCTATATCTGTAGATGTATGGGTAGATAGTATATAGATATTAGACAGATGCATAGATGATAAACATATTATGATGATAGATAATTATATTTCTTCATTTATCATTTGCAGTTAATTGAAGAACGGATGCACGGAATTAATTATTTTTAGATTTTTCCCTTTGGCTTTAGATACTTTTTAAATCTTAATCTGTCTTTTCATGAAAACCAATTGCATATGTGCCCTTAGCAGGGTTAGATCAATTTCAATTCCAAGGTGCATTAACTGTTTAACCTTTCGCAAGCTGAGGAGGGCTACGACGCAGCGCAGAGATCTACTCTACGAGGCCCATCTGACAGTAAATTCCATATGGGATTGTCCTGAGAGCTGTCCTCCATGCAAGAGGTTTAGGATTCGGGGGTTAGAAGAGCAAGCAATTAATTTCTCTCTTAAAGCTTAATGTGCCATGACCAAATCTGACTCTCATTCTAACCACCATTATTGACGCAGAGATTGCTCGAAACTGCATTCTTCTTGTTTTGTAAAACAAGTGGCTGAAGAGCACTACTGGCGGCTGAAGGGTAGGAGCATAGTCAGATCCTCGGCCTAGGAAAAGGTTCCATATCATTCGCTTTGTAACTAGCGACAGGACCCTTTACCAAGCAGACAAACCGCGGAACTACTTATGGTATCCAGACTGGAGGAAAATGTAAGAAGATCTCATCGTATTTTAGCTCCCCAGATATCTAAGAACATATCTTATATTTTATAAAACGACCACACATTTCCCTTAATGATGGTAATAAAACAATCAGGATCATTAGCAGGTATTTCAGTCCAGACAGAGAGACGCCATTGCCCACACACACATACAGAAGGTGTGATAATTGATAATAACCTATGCTGCATAGTTCACAACTTCTACTGGTGAGAGAAATCCCACGATCTGAATACAGCAGCCCCCAGTGCTCTTACTGCTATATAATTACTGCTATGACAGGGTTAATTTATCTCCTAGGGTTGGCAGATCTGCAGCTTGCAGGGGCAGAAAGAAATGATACTATATATTCTAATTTTTACATCCTTGACAAGTGTCTGTTACACAAATATTAATGTGCGCATGCAAGTTATGTAATATGCGCATGCAAGTTATATAATGTGCGCATGCAAGTTATGTAATGTGTGCATGTAAGTTATGTAATATGCGCATGTATGTTATATAATGTGCGCATGTAAGTTATGTAATGTGTGCATGTAAGTCATGTAATGTGTACATGTAAGTTATGTAATGTGCGCATGTAAGTTATGTAATATGCGCATGTATGTTATATAATGTGCGCATGCAAGTTATGTAATATGTGCATGTAAGTTATGTAATGTGTGCATGTAAGTCATGTAATGTGTGCATGTAAGTTATGTAATGTGCGCATGTAAGTTATGTAATGTGCGCATGTAAGTTATGTAATGTGCGCATGTAAGTTAGGTAATGTGTGCGTGTAAGTCATGTAATATGCGCGTGTAAGTTATGTAATGTGCGCATGTAAGTCATGTAATGTGCGCATGTAAGTCCTGTAATGTGCGCATGTAAGTCATGTAATGTGCGCATGTAAGTCATGTAATGTGCGCATGTAAGTTATGTAATGTGCGCATGTAAGTTATGTAATATGCGCATGTAAGTCATGTAATGTGCGCATGTAAGTTACCGTATGTAATATGCGCATGTATGTTATATAATGTGCGCATGCAAGTCATGTAATGTGTGCGTGTAAGTCATGTAATGTGAGCATGTAAGTTATGTAATGTGCGCATGTAAGTTATGTAATGTGTGCGTGTAAGTCATGTAATGTGAGCATGTATGTTATATAATGTGCGCATGTAAGTCATGTAATGTGCGCATGTAAGTTATGTAATTTGCGCATGTAAGTTATGTAATGTGTACGTGTAAGTCATGTAATGTGAGCATGTAAGTTATGTAATATGCGCATGGAAGTCATGTAATGTGCGCATGTAAGTCATGTAATATGCGCGTGTAAGTTATGTAATGTGAGCATGTAAGTTCTGTAATGTGCGCATGTAAGTTCTGTAATGTGCGCATGCAAGTTATGTAATGTGTACGTGTAAGTCATGTAATGTGAGCATGTAAGTTATGTAATGTGCGCATGTAAGTTATGTAATGTGCGCATGGAAGTCATGTAATGTGCGCATGTAAGTTATGTAATGTGTGCATGTAAGTCATGTAATGTGTACATGTAAGTTATGTAATGTGCGCATGTAAGTTATGTAATGTGCGCATGGAAGTCATGTAATGTGCGCATGTAAGTTATGTAATGTGCGCATGTAAGTTATGTAATGTGTACGTGTAAGTCATGTAATGTGAGCATGTAAGTTATGTAATATGCGCATGGAAGTCATGTAATGTGAGCATGTAAGTCATGTAATGTGTGCATGTAAGTCATGTAATGTGTACATGTAAGTTATGTAATGTGCGCATGTAAGTTATGTAATGTGCGCATGGAAGTCATGTAATGTGCGCATGTAAGTTATGTAATGTGTGCATGTAAGTCATGTAATGTGTACATGTAAGTTATGTAATATGCGCATGGAAGTCATGTAATGTGCGCATGGAAGTCATGTAATGTGTGCATGTAAGTTATGTAATGTGCGCATGTAAGTCATGTAGAAACCCATGATTAGGCAATGAAAGTCACTCACAATAGTGTGGGTGAAAAACATTAAAAACACAAGTAATATAAACTGTACATTGAGTGCATTATCTCTGACACATGTACAAGTGAGCAATTAATAATAAGTTTTAATAGTAATAATTATATCCATGGGAGAGAATTTAACTCCATAGCAGGTGCATGGTTTTATTTACTTTATATATAAAGAAAATACTTAAAAATACAAACTTTACAGTTTCTTAAAGTCTATAGATTTACACGGACAGCCCAAGTGAATGCCATAAGAAAAGGTTTTTAGTTTTTTTTTGTTTTAAAATAGGAGTTGTATTGCAAAGTAGTGAGCTGGTATTGGCTCAAGTGAAGGTTCACTTGGTGTGTATTTGGATTGTATGCAGATTGCAAAACTAAAAACTGCAGCATTTCTGAAAATAAAGTCTACTCACATTTATCACACTTAGGCTACTTTCACACTAGTGTCGCACGACGCACGTCGCAATGCGTCGTTTTGGTGAAAAAACGCATCCTGCAAAGTTGGCTGCAGGATGCGTTTTCTCCTCATACACTAACATTAGCGACGCATTGCCACACGTCGCAACCGTCGTGTGACGGTTGCGTCGTGTTGTGGCGGACCGTCGGAACAAAAAAACGTTACATGTAACGTTTTTTGTGCGTCGTGTCTGCCATTTCTGACCGCGCATGCGCGGCCAGAACTCCACCCTCCTCCTCCCCGCAACTCACAATGGGGCAGCGGATGCGCTGTAATAATGCATCCGCTGCCCCCGTTGTGCTGCGTTGTCACAGGATGCGTCAATACGCCGGCCCGACGCACTGCGACGGGCCGACGCTAGTGTGAAAGTAGCCTTAGTCATGCTTTTATGCACTTTTTTTTTCGGGGGGGGAGAGGAGAGAAGATAAAAACTGCTGTTAAACACTGGAGATTTTACAAGTGGAAAATCATAAAATCTACAACTGTGAATCCAATAATATTAGCAAATTCCACCAATTAACAATGTTCTGTAGTTCTTCTGATTCCCCATGTTGCCTACCCCATGTGGAGGGCATTGTAGTTGCTTAGACATCCATGGTTACAACCAATTATTGTCACTATGAGTGGTCGTGACCATGAACACCTAAGCCACTACACATGGAGTAAGCGACATACTGAATCAGAAGAACAATACTACATTTCTAAATGAAGGTGTTTGCTACTATTATTATTACACCTTCTACATATTGGGATAGGATTTTGGAGATAGAAATACCCCTTTAACTAAAGCCGCCCATACACTGTAGATAGCTGTTGGCTGAATGATGGTTTGGCAGATCATTCAACCGACAGCTATATCGCCCGACTCTCCCTTACACAGGAGCCCTCATTCAGGCGGACTCATGTTTTGTATGAAAGAACCGCTGACAGGTCTCTTGTAGTGGCTTATCTCACCAAGAACAAAACGATCAGTAGCCCAAAATCAGACAATACCTGATCCCTAACTCCACTAACATCTACACGTTGGGGGCCTCCATACACATTAGACTGTCGACTAAGCTCGTCAATAATGGGAGGTTCGGGCAACAGACTATTGCATATGGTGCTTTTAGTAACATTTGACAACAGATCGTAAAATAATTAAAGCTAGCTTCACATTTGTATATCTACAGAAATATTGTGGATGCATTATATATACTCACTCAAAAACTCACATAAACCTATGCCATTTCTCAGCTTACAACTGCCCAAATTTGGACATTGTAATGTATGGAACACATTCATCCATGACTGTTATTAATTAAAAGGAAGGTATCCTTTAGTCTTAGGTATTGTTAGGTTCAGACAGACAGGCCCACTTGATGGATTTCAGAGCCACTTCTAGGAGGAGGAACATAGGGTGTGTGGAGAGAACCTTCCCTCATCTCCCCCCAACAAATTCATTGAAAAGTGTATGTTTTAGACATAATAAAAAGTTCTGCTTTATGTTACAAAACATCCCCCATTAATAAAAGTGTAAAGAAAATAAAAGTTTTTATAAATGTTTGGGGGTGGAGAGATGAAACAAAGTGTGGCCACCTATTTTTTCTGTACTTCCAAAAAAAAAAAAAAAAAACAACACATTATGATGTAAACCTTACAGAGTCAAAAGATTATTTTTTTTTTTGTTTTACTATATGTGACAACACTGCATTTATGTTTAATTATTCAGTGGGTCAAGAGACATAGGCCATTGTTCAAATGAGCCTGAACATTGACTCTTGAATTGATTTTGCTGCAGCGGTGATGACGCAGCATTTGTTCTTGATTAGGCCAGACATATTTTCTGGTAGGTCAAGAGCCGTAAATCATTGTTCATATGAGCCTAAACGTTGACTCTTGAATTGATATTTGTTGCAACTAATTGTGCGGCTATCCTTGGAAGACAGTGAAGTAGGGTAATTGAACAATTGATATTTGCTAATATGTTGATTAACCATTGTATTAGTCTATGTAGCTTGCTGACCTGCAAACAGTGAATGACAAACTATGCAAATTGTTTGAATACTTGACCATTGAGAGTTGACCTCATCCCACCTTCCCCCTGACCTGTGGATGATGGCCTGGAGGACAGATGTGAGTATATCTTTCTGCAAAAAAAAAACCTCTATAGAACAGCAGCCACAGGACCAAGACTCCAACTGGAGAAATACAGATCTGATCCACTAACCATCACTGAAACCGTGGAGACATTTGGAGAAGCCAGGTTGGTACAATCAGGTCACCTAGTCCCATGGGGACATTTATAGAAGCCAGGTTGGGACATCATTCCCCTGGCCACATGCCTCAATGGACTGTAAGCTTCCTAAGCTTGTTGTTACCTCCTTTCTGTGGGGTCCATTTTACAGTGGTGTGACACTGGTGGGGAGGTCGGCCCTGGAAGCCCCTAAGTTGCAGATATTCTAATTCACGGTGATCCAGCAAAAGGGTGATACTCTGTAATTTGCACCATATTATGTACTTGTTGGGACTGTACTATATGATATTTTCTGTTGGTGTTTCAATAAAGTATTGACACACTGTTTTATCCTCACACTGTGTTGTCTGAGTAGTATTCTGCCCGTGGAAAGGAGTGTGGGCATTCAGTGGGATGAGCCCTGGTCCATGCAGTCTTTCTAAAGACAGCCAGGCCAGCAGATGAGAGCATCCACTGACACTCGTGTCTCCACACTGTCTCGCCCTTTTGTTTTTTTGCAATCCAGGAGTATATATATATATGTGGACCGAGCCTAAATATAACCCTTGATACATAAATATATAACCCTGAATTTTTTATTATGAGATGCACATCTTTACTATATGAAGTATCCTATTTGCAGAGTGAATGCTTCCATTTGTCTGTATTGTGTCCAGCAAGGCAGACAGACGGATCATGACAGGAGCGTGGTTTCATCCAATCAGCTGCCAGCTTTACTGCACATATTCAGAAGCATTACGCAGGTACACACTCAAGAACCATAATCACTTCTATGAGCATTCAGTAAGTAATGGATATTGTGGCTACCCAGCCCATAAAAAGCCCCTGGACTCTTTAAATAACATTATGCAAAATCAGAAGCTACATTATATTTTGGAGGTTGCAGTTTTAACTTGGACAATACCTGCCTAGTGTCCTCTCTGGATTCTGGTGACAGAGGACATGTTGATAGCCATGTGTTAGAATCCAGGTCAATCCTGGGCACAGACCATGCCGGCTAGTCTGTCATTGTCACTCATTTCTGTTCTAGAATTATTTTCTGTTACATTATTTGGTAGAGTTCAGCAGATTACGAGTAGTTGTTACCTACAGAGATATTGCCGTTACCCAAGGAGAAAGGCTACGGACCCAACTGGGTCAATCTTGAAGTTACATAGCATCAAAGGCAAAATTCATTGAAAAAAACATTGTTCTCAATCTATAGAGCCATAAATGTAACCTCCACAATTAGTGGAATTAGATGGAGGGTCTGGTACAGTGTTCTTTACTGCTTTTTAAAGAACTCGCTCAAAACCTGTTGACAATGAGCTGATGACTACTGTACACTATATGTACGTCTATATGCATGTCTGTAAGATAAGCATGTACTGTATGTATGTCTATACGCATGTATGTAAGATAAGCATGTACTGTATGTATGTCTATACGCATGTCTGTAAGATAAGCATGTACTGTATGTATGTCTATACGCATGTCTGTAAGATAAGCATGTACTGTATGTATGTCTATACGCATGTCTGTAAGATAAGCATGTACTGTATGTATGTCTATATGCATGTCTGTAAGATAAGCATGTACTGTATGTATGTCTATATGCATGTCTGTAAGATAAGCATGTACTGTATGTATGTCTATACGCATGTCTGTAAGATAAGCATGTACTGTATGTATGTCTATACGCATGTATGTAAGATAAGCATGTACTGTATGTATGTCTATACGCATGTATGTAAGATAAGCATGTACTGTATGTATGTCTATACGCATGTCTGTAAGATAAGCATGTACTGTATGTATGTCTATATGCATGTCTGTAAGATAAGCATTTACTGTATGTATGTCTATATGCATGTCTGTAAGATAAGCATGTACTGTATGTATGTCTATACGCATGTATGTAAGATAAGCATGTACTGTATGTATGTCTATACGCATGTCTGTAAGATAAGCATGTACTGTATGTATGTCTATATGCATGTCTGTAAGATAAGCATTTACTGTATGTATGTCTATATGCATGTCTGTAAGATAAGCATGTACTGTATGTATGTCTATATGCATGTCTGTAAGATAAGCATGTACTGTATGTATGTCTATACGCATGTATGTAAGATAAGCATGTACTGTATGTATGTCTATACGCATGTCTGTAAGATAAGCATATACTGTATGTATGTCTATATGCATGTCTGTAAGATAAGCATGTACTGTATGTATGTCTATATGCATGTCTGTAAGATAAGCATGTACTGTATGTATGTCTATATGCATGTCTGTAAGATAAGCATGTACTGTATGTATGTCTATATGCATGTATGCGATGCATCTATTGCAATATATCTACATGTATGGCAGTATGTCTATATGCATGTATACATGTCTATACACATGTACTGTATGTATGTCTATACACATGTATTGTATATATGTCTATATACATGTATGTGATGCATCTATTGCAGTATACCTACTGTATATACATGTATGGCACTATGTCTATATGCATGTATATATGTCTATAGGCATGCATGGCAGTATGGATATATACATGTATGGCAGTATGGATATGAATTATATGGCAGTATGTCTGCGTACATTTATGGCACTATGTCTATATGCATGTACTGTATATATGTCTATATGCATATATGGCAGTATGTTTATATGCATGTCTGTAAGTCTATATGCATGTACATATGTCTATATGCATGTACTGTATGTATGTCTATACATATGTATATGACGCATCTATGGCAGTATATCTATATGCATATATATGTCTATACGCATGTATGTTAGTGTATCTGTACGCATGTATGGCAGTAGATTCAAGATTCAAAGAAGCTTTATTGGCAGGACCAAATACACTTCAGTTTTGCCAAAGCAAGTGTATAAAGGCAATAGGGATAGGGACTGTGGGGATGTTGGGTAGGAGCTGTAGGGAAGGTGGATGGGGCAGATCCATTGTGGGGGTTATAGTCCATGGCATAGGGGAGGTGGATGGGGCAGATCCATTGTGGGGGCTATAGTCCATGGCAGTATGGATATGAATTATATGGCAGTATGTCTAAGTACATGTATGGCAATATGTTTATATACAGGTACAGTATGTATGTATGGATGGATGTCTATTTGCATGTATGGTAGTAGTCTATAATCATGTATGTTTGATAATTCTCATCTTAGAAAGGACACTAAAAACACATCTGTGACTACTCCTGCAAATAATGACTGTGATTTAAAAAATATATCTAAACCGTATAAAAAAAGGAAGGATATAACAAACAGAGATAATGTCATGGCTTTCCTCTGTCACCGGGCTTTAGTAACACTGGGTTAGGCAGTAACAGCTACGTGCATTCACTAGCAGCTCTGTATCTATTCCTGCAGGATGTGAAGAGGATGTGAGGCGGAATAGATGAATACCCCGAACTACAATGTTTACACATACAGTATGAGGATCCACGTCACCAAAGGAATGAATCACCATTACAGTCGTAGCGCCTTGGATTAGGATCAATACTACCAATAAGTCACCGGTTCAATACCATGGATTAAATTAATAAGAGAGTAGGTGCCTAATGAAGAACCAATGCCTTCACCATCAGCAACGCAAACTATTAGTGGCTAAAAGGTTTTTAAACATTTTTCAGGTCCTCTACGCGCAGTCATGGGCACAGTATGTGATCACTCATTTCTCCTTTAGACATGCAAAAGGTGCTGCTGTGCTGCCTGGAGACTTAGGGGAACTACTGTAGTCATCCAAGAAGATTTACTACGGTAGCTGCACTTACAGCAGGCACAAATAGCATGCAGAGAGGATGGATAGATGGATAGATGGATAGATAGATACTGTAGATAGGTGATAGATAGATCTGTAGATAGACAGATAGGAGATAGATAGGTGATAGATACTGTAGATCTATAGATAGATAGGTGATAGATCTATAGACAGATACATAGATAGATAGGTGATAGATTGATTTATAGATATATATTGGATAGACAGATAGATAGACAGATAGATAGATAGATCTGTAGATAGACAGATAGGAGATAGATAGGTGATAGATACTGTAGATCTATAGATAGATGATAGATACATAGATAGATAGGTGATAGATAGATAAATAGGTGACAGATCTATAGACAGATACATAGATAGATAGGTGATAGATCGATTTAAAGATATATATTGGATAGACAGATAGATATGGGATAGATAGATAGGTTATAGAGAGATAGATAGATAGATACATACATAGATAGATAGATCTATAGATAGATAGATACTGGATAGATAGATAGGTGATAGATAGATCTATAGATAGATACTGGATAGACAGATAGATAGATAGGTGATAGATCTACCTATAGATAGATAGAGTTTGGATTCTAGTTGGTAAAATCCACCTGTTACACCCGTTACCACACTACACAAAGAATAGGTCTGTTTCTCGGAGTGCATGAATGGAAGAACGCACAGTCACAGATGTACTATCACAAAACCAGCACATATAACATTTTTGGCAATGCATTAGCTAAATTGCAAATGTTGCCATCGTAATCCTAACATTAAATTCTTACATATGTGCCTTGGTATTGTGCTCTGTCCTGTAGAAATCCAGCACACCCCAGCTTTGCTTGCTCTCCGTACACCCACCAACTGCAGTAACAAACATAAACTCTGCATACAAATAGCATTGCTTCCATGGTCGACTCTAGCAAGCCATTTCCATGCAATCAGCTGCCTTTTTAACCTGTCCAGAGGTTAGTGATATTCACGGTTAATGCGGAAAGACATTATATAAAGATGTGTATGCGTAATATTGCAAAGCAGAGGGAAGGAGAGGCGGCAAGAGACCAGAGACTACAAGGTTCTGCTCAGTCAAGGCTGCATGACTGCAAAATAGGGGGCAACCATTTCCATTATTTTCTTACCCAAACCAATGCAGATAGACATCATCTATTAGTATCTTCTCTATAGAGCAAAACAGTAGTCATATAAAAGTATACATCAAAACAGCACAGTAGGTTTTTTTTTTGCTAGTAATTTACTATTGTCTATGTCCACAAAAGCATTTAATTAGCTAAACAGATCGGAGAGCCAATAGAACTGGCAATATGATTATATTCCTATTTGCCATTTGTGAATTACCAGTAAATATCATGGTCCAATCAGTAAATACCAGTAAGAGCTTTTATAAATATTCATTGCTAAAATATGAAAATACTGCAGAATAACAGCAATGCAAAAAGCATACAAGTGAATGTGGTGACAACTGATGCCATTTACTTGTGTGCAAGGGTGGTGGCCATACCTGGATTATGGACATCCGATTAGATGTAGTCTCAGTCGTGTTGCTCACTGGTCCAGTAAAACTGTTGTGGCAGCCAACATGGCCTTGAGGAACAGTCAGATTATTCGATGTAGGTTTGAGGTACATCACTTCTGAACGAGGAGAACTTAAAGGGAGCCTGGTCTGGTAATCAAAATACATTGGTGAAGTGGCAAGTGAGGGGCTGCTGACAACGTTCATGACATTCATGGCATTTCTTTCCTCGACTTCACTCTGAACCAACATAATGTCATTCTTATTTATTTTCTTCTTTTTACTCTTCCCCAGTTGGGGATGACTATACTCTGCAATCCTGCAGTTATAAGTTCTGATTTCCTTATTTTCTCTTTTACATTTGATGGCAATGGTGATCATGGCAGCCAACAGTATTATCGAAATTGTGCTTAGTGTAACGATAAGTGGCAAGGACATATCCCACTGGTGTTGTTTCCCATTCACCCTAGGTTCTCCTTCTGGTAGAGATCCAGAAGAGGATTTAATGAGGAGTTTTGCAACAGCTGAAAGTGCTGGCTTTCCATTGTCGGTCACTTTGATCACAAGCTCTACGATTGGCGACACTTCTTCCCAATATGGATTCAGGGTTTTGATCTCTCCAGTCACAGGATCAATCTCAAACAGGTGCTCTTCATTGCCATAAGCAATTTCATATGTCAGTCGCCCACTTTCTCCAAAATCATTGTCCATGGCTCGGACTGTGCTCACGACATACCCCACGCCTACGTTTCTAGGAACATGAATTTCTGCAGTGTCATTTTGTAGAATTGGAAGGGAGATAACCGGTGCATTGTCATTGACGTCCAGTACGGTCACCCTCACGGTAACATTGCTCTCTAGATGAGGGGAGCCTGAATCTTTTGCAAGGAGCTTGAATTCAAAGTATTTTGTTTGCTCATAATTAAAAGATCGAAGGGCATAAACTGCGCCATTGGTGGGATTAACTGACACGAAAGTGTAAATCGATACATCTCCGACATAGGACGGCAATATTGAATAGGACACTGTGCCATTATGTCCAAGATCTGGGTCATGTGCTACCACAGATCCTAAATATTCCCCTGGAATATTGTTCTCAGACACCTGCAACACATGCAACCCTTTGTTAAAAGTGGGGGCGTTGTCGTTTTCATCTAAGATCTTAACCGTAAAAGATTTAGTTGAGTTTAATGGAGGATTCCCATTATCCCTGGCAATAATAGTGACATTATATTCATCCTGTGTCTCCCGATCCAGTGGTCTGTCTGTTACAACCATGTACAAATTGTCATAATTTTCTTCCAGCTTGAAAGGCACATTGCCCAGAACCCGACACTGTAACTGGCCATTTTTGCCAGAGTCCTTATCAGTCACCCTCACTAAAGCGATGACAGTGCCAGGAGGTGCTGCCTCGCTGATAGCTCCCTGCCGGACTGACACAAAGGTAGTAGAAGGAGCATTGTCATTCTTATCAATCACTTTCACTGTAACTTTACAATGGGCCGGTATTGGGTTCGGGCCTTGGTCACGTGCTTGCACATCAATTTCTATAATGTTATTCTCCTCATAGTCAAGATTGCCCTTTACTTGAATAACACCTGTATTGGGATCAATAGAGAAAAGTTCCCGGACTCTGTCTGGTGCAAAACCACTGAACGAGTATACAACATCTCCATTGGAGCCTTCATCTGCATCTGTAGCATTGAGATCAATTACAACTCTTCCCAGTGGTGAGTTTTCTGGGATCTCCACCAAATACGAAGGTGCCTCAAAAACCGGACTGTTATCATTGGAATCGATGACTTTGACATTTATTTGCACCGTGGCAGATCTAGGAGGATTGCCACCATCCAAAGCGGTCAGAATTAAATTATGATGGCTTTGTTCCTCTCTGTCCAATGGTTTTTCTATGACCAGCTCAGGAAACTTTGTTCCATCCCCTCTGGATTTTACATCTAAGGAAAACAATCCATTGTGGTTGATGACATATGTCTTTAAGCCATAGTCTCCAGAATCTGGATCATGGGCACTGGTGAGAGGAAATCTTGTCCCAGGGAAGGCATTTTCTGAAATATCAATATCAATCTGCTCAGATGGGAAAAATGGTGAATTGTCATTAATGTCTGTGATATCCACTTTGATCATGTATATTTCTTTATCGTTTGCAAAGACCTCCAAGGACACTTGGCATTTTAAACTTCTCCGGCACAAAGTCTCCCGATCAATCCTCTGTTTGGTCAACACCAGCCCACTGTCGTGTTCTACATCAATCAAGTTCGGTGCAGAATTCTCCAAAACTCTGAAGCTCGATTTCTTCCCCCTCTCCGAAATGCCCAGCTTTACATCGTTGCTTAGGTTGCCCACTACAGTTCCAGCAATTGCCTCCTCCGGGACGGAAAAATTTAAATTTTTTAAAGTCAGGGCAGGAGCCCACAAAAAGAATAACAATAAAACTGAAAGGTACATCCCCAAATATGTATGTGAAGGGTCTTCTCTGCTTCACTCTCCTCTTCTCAGTTCTTTGAACCTGTTGATTTAAAAAACACCTGCAGTTAGATAAGCAGCAAATGGACCATGGCGGAGGAGGCTGGCGGGGTTAAATCGGTGATTGGTTTTCTGCTGGAAAAGACAATTCTTCACCATCCCGCCTAAGCTATTTGTCTCTTGGAAATTATTAATTGGAAAGGACAATTTAAATATCAGATCCCCACAGCCCAATGAAAAGACAGCGTCGTAGTAATATATGTCTATCTGCTTAACATTATCCTGCAGTTATCATTACAAGACAAATCAAATCTCTATTAGAGATGCAATAATGCACATCTCGCCCGCGATAAACATGATTTGTTTGGAATTGTATTGTAGTCCTAGACTAACAATGGGAAAAAAAGCTGGATCCTGAACATAAACTCTGCTGTGAGCAGACATCTGCAGGTTCAGTCTAGAGCGCAGCGTATCTCTCCGGCAATTAGTGCATCTCTGATATAGAAAAACCACAATATTGGCACCGAGGCTGGCCGGATCACAATCACCTATTCACGCCATTCTCCGCACAGGAGCGGGTTTCCAAGAAATCGTGTCACTGCATTGGCTTACAAGCGGTGGGATTCAGTTCATTTCCAGCTCTCGTTCCCTACAGTGGATCAAATCAACAGGCAAAGCATGGCCGGATGCACAAATGGAAAGCGGGGAAGGAAGAAGTCTATGGGAGCAGAGGGACGATAATATATAATATTATATATATCCAATAAATGCATACTGACGGGGCATGGTTTGGGTAGAAAGCCTCTAATCACCGGCGCTTGAAGTGAGATGCACGTAGATCAATCATAGAAGGTGGGTGCATTGATATTCTGATTTTATTTGGAGCAATTAGAAGCGGGCACAGATTGCACATTTACACTTCATTGTTGGCCCTTTCCACATGAGTGACACATGCAGAATGCAGATGTTTATGACTGCATGAGTCAGATCCACAGAGAGGGGTCTGTGTGCCTAGTGATGGGGGGCTGCACTCACCTCTCCTCACACTGGCAGCACCATGGGCAGCTCCGAGTCACTTCCAAAGTGCCCAGCTCATGCCTTCTCCCTCTCCAGCCCAGCGGTCAGCAGCAGCAGCAGGGATGACGGCAGCCCCGGGCTTCCTCATTGCAGCTGGCAGCACAGATGCTTCCTCCAGTCAGTCCTGCAGCAGCACAAAGCCCAGCAATCCATCGCAGCAGTGGACAGTGCAACAGTTGTGGCTGTAACCCCTCCGCTCCCGCAGCGCGTCACATCCCCGCTCCGCTCCGAACGCCTCTTTACTGACTGACTCTATTCACATCACGCCGCTGCTTAAACATTGACACTGTTCTCTTGCCAGCCAATCAGCGCCCGCCACCTTGACCCGCCCCTCACGGCCCGTCCACCAATAGCAGAGGAAGGGACGGTATAAAGGGCGTGTGTGGCGTGGCAGCGCTGTGTGGCATCGATTAGACCAGTTAGGGCGCAGGCAGTAACGCTGTGAGGAGGCTGCAGCTTGTACACTGCTGCATGTCATTTCCTTTCCTTTCCAGACCAGTGACACTTATTTCAGGGCTATGGAAGTCAGCATTAGGATTCCTGAAGGAGGGAAGTTTGGAGGAGTATTAGGCTGTGTGCACACGTTGCGGTTTTTTTCGCGGTTTTCCCAATAAAAACGCTATAAACCCGCATACAATAAGCGTCTCATCATTTAGAATGAATTCCGCGTGTTTTGTGCACATGATGTGTTTTTTCCGCGAAAAAAACGCATCGCGGTAAAAACCGCAGCATGTTCATTAATTTTGCGGGTTTTTTTGCGGATATCCGACTACAAAATGCATTGGGAAGTGTCCGGAAAAAAAAGCAGCAAAAACGCGTCAAAACCACGGCAAAAACGCATGCGGTTTTCTTGCGGATTTCTTGCAGAAAATGTCCGGTTTTTCTCAGGAATTTTCTGCGAGAAATCCTGAACGTGTGCACATAGCCTTAGCCCCAGATCATCAGTTAGGGGGCAGCTCGGAGTGGTCAGGGCCAGGGTGGGCTCTATGATGTGTCCGCAGAGTGTATACTCGTATATGGCTGATGCAGTGATCCTCAACCTACTGAACAGCCGCACAGCCAGCTCTTCCCTCTCCTAGTGTATCCTCACCCACCCCCTGCAGACTGTGAGCCCCCGCGGGCAGGGTCCTCCCTCCTTATGTACTCGTGTGCCTTGTTATCTGCTCATGTTTAATGTATTTGTCTATATTTGCCCCGTATTCACATGTAAAGCGCCATGGAATAAATGGCGCTATAAAAATGTATAATAATAATAATAATAATCAGAGGCCAGGGCCGGTATTATAGGATGCAACCTATCTCTGACCTATTAGTCGCTGGACTCTTTTAGGAACGGAGCAATGGAATAAGCGATGATCTAAATCCGTTTTTTTAAACAGAAGCCGAGGGGTCGCATTGATTGCTGAAGGGTCCGACTTATTTTTTTCTGCTGGTTAGAAAAGAAGAAAAAGTTCTGCACGTGTGATTTCGATTTCTCCCAAACTAGCATCAGACGGAGCCCCTGATAACCTGTGGTGCCCCTCTGCCTCCTTTTCCGTATCTGATGTCACTTATTCCATAGGGTTGTTCCTAAAAAGCAGCAGAATGTCCTTACAGGCCTCGGGGTACGGGCACACATTGGGTATTTGCATCAGATGTTTCTGCATCAAAAACAGAAAAAAAAACGGTGCCTAAAATACGCTACGCTGTGATGCATTTTTACTTGTATTTTTCCCCCATTAGTTTAACAGTGTGAAAAATGCTGAAAGAATTAATATTCTGCAGGTTTGAGAAAAAAAAACTGATGGTTCAAATCTGCAAAAAAATAAAAATAATCAGCATGTTCCCTTGTAAAAGGTGCAGAAAATAGCTAGCTAGTGCTCTCCCTCCCCTGCCAGAGCTTCTGGCCGCAGCAGTCACATCATCATATCAGCAGCTCACATGACCGCTGCAGTCAATCGAAATTTTCTTTACTTCTCATTTCTATCACGACTGAGTGACTGCGCCATGTCACTATATTAAATACATTCCGCGTGCCAGCAAAAGAAGTGTTTCTCCTGACACAGCTGTGCTGCGTCTACATTGTGTGTTATGTACTTTTCAACATTGGGACATTATGGAAATCACAGGATGGCAAGACTGTGACACGTCAATGATATGAAACTAAACATGGGGGAAATATTCCAGCTCCTGGTAAAAGTATTTTCCTTTATTCCATATAAAAGTTAAAAATTCCATCCAAGGCAAATGTCCAAGAAACTGCGGTAACCTAACTGACATCACCAATCGCAGCGTAAGAAATTTATCATGCTGCGAGGGGTGACGTCAATAAGTTTACCACAATTCTTTGGACATTACTGATGTCACAGGTCAGCACTGTGTCCAGATATAGCAGTGTCGGGGATCGTCGTGGAACCTGGGAAGGATTTTGGGTGGACCATTTTAGATTACCGTATATACTCGAGTATAAGCCGACCCGAGTATAAGCTGACCCCCCTAATTTTGCCACAAAAAACTGGGAAAACCTATTGACTCGAGTATAAGCCTAGGGTAGGAAATGCAGCAGCTACCAGTGAATTTCAAAAATAAAAATAGATGCTCCGTACCGTTCATTATGGCCCCATAGATGCTCCATATACAACGGTGCTATATAGAATGCTCTGCACCGTTCATTATGGCCCCATAGATGCTCCTTATAAAGCTGTGCCATATAGAATGCTCTGCACCGTTCATTATGGCCCCATAGATGCTCCATATAAAGCTGTGCCACATATAATGCTCTGCACCTTTCATTATGGCCCCATAGATGCTCCATGTAAAGCTGTACCCCATATATAATGCTCTGCACCGTTCATTATGGCCCCATAGATGCTCCATATAAAGCTGTGCCATATAGAATGCTCTGCACCGTTCATTATGGCCCCATAGATGCTCCATATAAAGCTGTGCCACATATAATGCTCTGCACCTTTCATTATGGCCCCATAGATGCTCCATGTAAAGCTGTACCCCATATATAATGCTCTGCACAGTTCATTATGGCCCCATAGATGCTCCATATAAAGCTGTGCCATTTAGAAAGCTCTGCACCGTTCATTATGGCCCCATAGATGCTCCATATAAAGCTGTGCCACATATAATGCTCTGCACCGTTCATTATGGCCCCATAGATGCTCAATATAAAGCTGTGCCATATAGAATGTTCTGCACCGTTCATTATGGCCCCATAGATGCTCCATATATAATGCTGTGCCCCATATAGAATGCTCTGCACCGTTCATTATGGCCCCATAGATGCTCCATATAAAGCTGTGCCATTTAGAAAGCTCTGCACCGTTCATTATGGCCCCATAGATGCTCCATATAAAGCTGTGCCATATAGAAAGCTCTGCACCGTTCATTATGGCCCCATAGATGCTCCATATAAAGCTGTGCCATTTAGAAAGCTCTGCACCGTTCATTATGGCCCCATAGATGCTCCATATAAAGCTGTGCCATATAGAATGTTCTGCACCATTCATTATGGCCCCATAGATGCTCCATATATAATGCTGTGCCCCATATATAATGCTCTGCACCGTTCATTATGGCCCCATAGATGCTCCATATAAAGCTGTGCCATATAGAATGCTGCTGCTGCAATTAAAAAAAAATCACATACTCACCTCTCTTCACTCAGGACGCCGGCGTTTTCAGTATTTACCTGCTCCTCCTGCGGCTCCGTCTCCAGCAGTGACGCTCAGCAGAGGGCTACGTCACCGCGCCCTCTGACCTGAGCGTCACTGCTAGAGGATACTGGAGAGACTGAGCCGCATGGGAACGAGGAGCAGGTAAATATTGCGCAGCGCTCCCCTCCCCATATACTTACCTGCTCCGGGCGCGGTCCCTGCTTCTCCCGGCGCTGCATCTTCTTCCTGTATTGAGCGGTCACAGTTACCAATCATTACAGTCATGAATATGCGGCTCCACCTCTATGGGAGATGGAGCCGCATATTCATGACTGTAATGAGCAGTACCATGTGACCGCTCAATACAGGAAGAAGATGCAGCGTTGGAAGAAGCAGGGACTGCAGGGACCGCGCCGGGAGCAGGTAAGTATAACTAGACAGCCCCCGCACCCCCTCCCCTGCCGACCCCCGGGTATGACTCGAGTATAAGCCGAAAGGGGGACTTTCAGCCCAAAAATAATGGGCTGAAAATCTCGGCTTATACTCGAGTATATATGGTATTTTATTTTTTAAAGGTATTGAATTGATTAAAGAGGGTCAAGGAGTGTGTTTTACAAATTAAAGGACTGTGTGTGTGTTCATTGCTTTTGACTACGGGGTTAGTTATGGGGGTGTCTGATAGACACCTTTCCATTACTAACCCCTTGGCTTGATGTCAGCAAACATTGCACAGATTACATCAACCGCAAAACCATTACCCCGCTTGCCAATGCCCCAGTGCAAGCGGGAAGATCCAAGGCTGACTATCAGAATTAGCGCAACTAATGGATGTGTCATTTCTGTGGCGGCTGATGGCTGGTGATATTAGTGTGGGAGGGGGCCAATATCCATGCCTTCATAGCAATGGCTAAAAAGACAGCTGTGGCATATTAAAAATAGAGGGGACCCCAAGTCATTTTTTTGCAGGTCCCCCTTTTTAATTACCAGCAAAGGCTACTCAGACAGCTGTGAACTGATATTAGTAGGCTGGGAACCTTTTGGATATTGGCCTATTTCCAAGAATAATAAATCCAGCCCCAAGCTGTCTGTTTTCAGCTGTGTATTAAAAATAAGGGTGAGCCCAGGACATTTTTTTCTTTTATTTCTTTATTCATTAGCCAAATACATGTACAGTAAGCTACACGAGCACACGCACTGCACTAATATATCTCACTGACATATTTCTTACTATGCTCAGGCACTAGTTGGTGAATACTCTCATCAGCATTGCCTGACATTAGTCATTAGCCGGTGCCTCACCGGTGGTAGCCTTTTTCACCGCTGGTCACAGCTGCTGGCTCACACGCTGTCCTCTGTGTGACAGCGGTCTACAAAACCCAGCTGCTGTGACCGGCGGTGACTTCAGTAAGTCAGACCCGGTGTTTCCAACGCTGTCAGACAGAGGACAGAGTAGGAACCGGCGGATGTTTTGGCCTCTCATTCACCTGAATTGGGCCGGCGTTTGGTATCAAGTTCCAGTACCGTTCTGGTACCCGAACCAAACCTTTTTATAAAGTTTGGACGAACCTGACGGACCCAGGTCTGCCCATCCCTAATAATGATGCTTGTTTTTTCTTATACTGTATATATATATATATATATATATATATATATATATGAGAAAAAAGGAAAACAGCACACAAAAAAATTAAAAAATTGAAAAAAGTGGGCTTAAATGCCTGAACGGCATGGCAACGTTTCGGATTTCCAATCCTTTTTCAAGGATTGGAAATCCGAAACGTTGCCACGCCGTTCAGGCATTAAAGCCCACTTTTTTCTATTTTTTTGTGTGCTGTTTTCCTTTTTTCTCATATTATTGGAACCATTTGACTTTTGGTTTGGAGAGCTTTGCACCGCAAGTTGGGTAATATGATGCTGTTCTAATTTATTTTGTATATATATATATATATATATACACTATATATACACACACAGTGGTGTGAAAAAGTGTTTGTCCCCTTCCTAGTTTCATATTCTTTTGCATATTTGTTACACTTAAATGCTTCAGATCACCAAACAAATGTAACTATTAGACAAAGATAGCACAAGTAAACTGCATTTTTGTGGAGAGTAGTAATAATAATAACACAGGTCTACAAAAAATATTTTTTGTAATCATCGCAGGTGACTTTTTACTTTACTTACTTTACTTTTCTGACTCATCTTTTTGTCCTGATTTCAATAATGTGTATAGTTTTTCGGTAGCACGCATAGTTTCCATGGAGCAGCATCATTATTATACGGTATAGGAAATATACTGGTGACATTAAGAAAATAGTAATCTACATATCAGAAAAAAATGCTTCGCCTTACAAAACAGTTTTTATTGAACCAAAATGATTTCAGATGCAAAACAGAAACTAAAATATGAGCAGAAATGATAAGTGCTTGACATTAGACTGTCGTTGATACGATTTTTCAGGGTTGCCAATATATAACATCCCACAGTAATTTGCCATCAGTGAGTCATTCCAAAAATCCTGGTAGTAGTGTTCCATTACTTTAATGCCCTGGTGAAACCGCTCGCCTTGTTCATCGCTTACATCCCCAAGGTTTTGACGGAAGAAATCTAAATGTGAATTGAAAAAGTGCCTTTTCAGAAACATGCGACATTCCATACACTGGTATGCATTTAGCAGTTCCTCAACTCCTTCAACATATTCTGGAGATTTTTGGTTTCCTAAGAAGTTTTCACAGATCCACTTGAAGCTTTTCCAAGATCCCAATTCCTTATCATTTAGAGTTCCTTCAAACACATCATCTCTCATAAGCTCTCTGATCTGAGGACCAACAAATACCCCTTTCCTTCAGTTTTGCTGGTGAAATGTTGGAGAATTTCTGTGAAATGTACTGGAACCCTAGTGAATTTGTCTTTGACATGGCTTTCAAAAAGTTTTCTGTCGATCCCAACGTTATATGTAGTGAAGGAAGAAAGATTTTTGTTGGAGCAACTAAAGGATTAGGCTGAACATTGTCTCTACCTAGAGTATAGATGTTTCTCTGTCCCCAATCATGACAAACATAATTCTCTACTTTATTTCTACTGTCCCATAAACACAAGAAGCAATAATATTTTGTGAAACCTCCTTGCATTCGCATTAGCAGACCAATCACTTTCAAATCTCCACAGATATTCCATTGATTCCGAGCAGGCAAGTCAATCGTGGCATGCCTGGCAGAGGTAGGGATGACAAAGTTACAATAAGATTGAGCATTAAAATTTACTCAGCCCTCTCACTTTGACTTTATTTCTCCTCCTCTCTTTCCTGACTCAGGAACTCCCATCTACTCCCACTACTGTCCAGCAAAGGGACACCTACTAACTGAGACAAGGTCAGTTAACCACAAATAATAAGTATTGTGTACATGACCCCTTATCTATCTCATATCTGTCTATCTTATATTTTATTTATCTGTCTACTCAGAGACTCCAGTTGCTATGGATATATCATTAAAGGGATTATTAACCCCTTAATGACCGCCAATACATCTTTTAACTGACCTAAGATATAATAGAATAGCCTCCCCATACAGATGACAATCCAGCATCTGTCAGCTGTACACTATAGCTGACAACTTGCTGTATCAGCCACGATCAGTATTTGCACCTTCTAAATCTGTTTAACCCCTTAGATGCTGCTGTCAATAGTGACTACATCATTATAAATGGTTAACAGAGTGTGGGGGCTTCTTCTTTATCCCAATTGGTGCCCTCAGATCATGATTTTGTTGTCCTGATATTTGCCATGGCAATTCATGACCAAATAGTGGCCTTAGAGTCTGTCGGCTGTAGTAATATGTTTAGAAGTTAGAGGCATTTAGGTGGTAAAAATACACATTTTCATTTCTGTCATACCACTTTGCATTAATTCCTGTAAAGCACCTGAAGGGTTAATAAACTACCTGACAGCAGTTTTCATTATATCAGGGGGTGCTGTTTTTAAAATGGTATCACGTTTGTGGGTTTCCCAATATATGGGACCCCTAAAGTCACTTCAAACATGGATAAGTCCCTAAAAAAATAAATTTTGTAAATTTCTTTGAAAAAATGAAAAATTGCTGCTACATTTTTAAACCTCCTAAAATACTAACAAAATAAAATAACATTTTACAAATGGTCCTGATGTAAAGCCGACATGTGGGAAATGTTATGTATTAATGGTTTGCTGTGGTATGACTATCTGGATTAAAGGGATAATCATTCAAATTTAGAAAATTGCTAATTTTTTAACATTTTTCTCAAATTTTTGATATTTTTTATAAATAAACACAAAAAATGTTGAACAAAATTTACCATTATCATAAAGTATAATGTGTCACGAAAAAACAATCTCAAAATCACTGGGATATGTTGAAGCGTTGCAGAGTTATTACCACATAAAGTGACACTGGTCAGATTTCAAAAATTTTCCTCGGTCACTAAGGGGTTAATACATCTTACATTGTTGACCTATTCTTAGTATTGGTTGTAAATATCAGACGTTGCAGCGTCCTGTCTAGCGATATCGTTGTGTTTGACACGCAGCAGCGATCAGGCCCCTGCTGTGCCATCGTTGGTCAGAGCAGAAAGTCCAGAACTTTATTTCGTCGCTGGACTTCCCGCTGACATCGCTGGATCGGCGTGTGTGACGCCGATTCAGCGATGTCTTCACTGGTAACCAGGGTAAACATCGGGTTACCAAGCGCAGGGCCGCGCTTAGTAACCCGATGTTTACCCTGGTTACCAGCGTAAAAGTAAAAAAAACAAACACTACATACTTACCTTCCGCTGTCTGTCCCCGACGCTGTGCTTCTCTGCACTCCTCCTGCATCCTGTTTCAGCGACGGCCAGCCGGAAAGCAGAGCGGTGACGTCACCGCTCTGCTTTCCGGCTGCTGTGCTCATAGTCAGTGCAGGAAAGCAGAGCGCCGGGGACAGACAGCTGAAGGTAAGTATGTAGTGTTTGTTTTTTTTACTTTTACGATGGTAACCATGGTAAACATCGGGTTACTAAGCGCGGCCCTGTGCTTAGTAACCCGATGTTTACCCTGGTTACCGGCATCGTTGGTCGCTGGAGAGCTGTCTGTGTGACAGCTCTCCAGCGACCAAACAGCGACGCTGCAGCGATCGACATCGTTGTCGGTATCGCTGCAGCGTCGCTTAGTGTGAAGGTACCTTTATCCACTGTTATTGGCTCCAGCAGCAGCTGGATAAAACATTGAATGGATCGGAACAACAACATTATGTTCAACGTGTAATGGTCACTGCTGAGATCTGCAGCTCATCTCCTATTCAAGAGAATTAAAACGTAAAAGCAATAATAATAATACAGGTCAGTGCAGGGAACAACCTTTATAACTACACAACTTTCTAGTTTGTTGGCTAGGAGGGTGCACTACAAATGGAGGGCAGGTAGAGAGTGACAGAATCCGTACAACCCATAGAGGACAGATGGAGAGCAACAGACCCTGCACTGCACATGTAGGGTAGGCAGGGAGTGACACAATCCATACTACCCATAGAGGACAGATGGAGAGCGACAGACCCTGCACTACACATGGACAGTAGGCAGAGAGTGACAGAATCCGTGCTGCATGTGAAGGACAGTTAGAGAGCAGAAGACCCTGCACTACACATAGAGGGCAGATAGAGAATGACAGAATCCGCACTACATTTGGGGGACAGGTAGAGTGCGGAAGACCCTGCACTACACATGGATTGCAGGTAGAGAGTGACAGAATCCATACTACCTGTGAAGGACAGTTAGAGAGCGGAAGACTCTGCATTACACATAAAAGGGGAGGTAGAGAATGACAGAATCCGTACTACATGTGAAGGACAGGTGGAGAGCGTCAAACCCTACACTACACATGGAGTGCAAGTATAGAATGACAGAATCCGTACTACATGTGAAGGACAGGTAGAGAGCAGAAGACTCTGCATTACAAATAAAAGGCAGGTAGAGAGTGACAGAATCTGTACTACCTGTGAACAACAGTTAGAGAGTGGAAGGCAGGTAGAGAATGACAGAATCCGCACTACATTTTGGGGACAGGTAGCACACGGAAGACCCTGCACTACACATGGATTGCAGTTAGAGAGTGACAGAATCCGTACTACTTGTGAAGGACAGATACAGAGTGGCAGACCCTGCACTACACATAAAGGGGAGGTAGAGAATGACAGAATCCGTGCTACATGTGAAGGACGGTTAGAGAGCGGAAGACCCTACACTACACATAGAGCGCAGGTAGAGAATGACAGAATCCGCACTACATTTGGGGAGAGGTAGAAAGCAGCAGACCCTTCACTACACATGAAGGGCAAGAAGAAAGTTACAGAATTTCTACTTTATGTGGAGGACAGGTAGAAAGCGACAGACCTTGCACTACACATGGAGAACAGGTAGAGAGAAAAAGCCTGCACAACACATTAAGGGAAGATAGAAAGTGACAAATCCCACATTACACCTGGAAAGCAGGGGACTTTCTATCAAATGAAAGTTTCTTCATGACGTTAGCCATGTTGTCTCCAGATGGAGTCCACAAGCTGGAATAGAGTAATGCAGACTGACATTTAGGTCTATCATCTTGATCAATAGGTCCTGCTTTTGTATTTGATGCAATGTTAGCCAGAAATCTGCAGACCATTGTAAGGCAATGATGAGGCCTTCACAAGGAAACATCACGCCAGTCATGCTCCTCTGATAATGGTGTGCAGTAGCATAATGTATGGTAGTCAAACCCTTCTTGTTTTAATCCAGGTACCAACAGCTCATTATTACAATGATTTGGTCATAGAACCAGTACTTCTGCCATTTTCCCCAAAGTCTCTCAGGAATGGTTTTTCAACAAGGCTATGCAAAGCCACAAGTTTCTTGTGCTATTATATATACAGGCATTTATACAGTGTATACACACGTAGACAAAATTGTTGGTACCCCTCATTTAATGACAGAAAAAACCCCAATGGCCATAAAAATGACTTGAATCTGACAAAGCAATAATAACTATAAAAAATCTATGAAAATGAACAAATGAAAGTCAGACGTTGCTTTTCAACTATGCTTCCACAGAATTTTAGAAAAAATAAAACTCATGAAATAGGCCTGGGCAGAAATGATGGTACCCCTGAAAATAATGTGACAAAAGGGACATGGTAAATTAGCGTGTGTCCACTAATTAGTATCACAGGTGTCTACAATCTTGGAATCAGTGAGTGGGCCTGTATATAGGGCTACAGATACTCACTGTGCTGTTTGGTGACATGGTGTGTATCACACTCAACATGGACCAGAGGAAGCAAAGGAAAGAGTTTTTGACCACGTGTACATATATGTATACTGAATACATTAAGCACACCGTCATATACATACAATTGAAACTAGAAGTGTACATATACTACATAAAAAGACACATATGCATGTTTTTCTCAATATCTGACATGAAATGAGAATAAACCTTTCCTGTTTTAGGTCAGTTAGGATTACTATAAGTATTGCCATATTTTTCGGACTATAAGACGCACCGGACCATAAGACGCACGCAGATTTAGATCTTGGCTTCTGGAAAACGGCCGCCGCGATCTCCAGCTGCGCACTTGTGGCCTCCCACGGCCATTTTCCTGAAGCCCCGGGAAGCAGAGCACTCCATCTGCGCTCGCATGGCCTCAGGAAGATGGCCGCCACCGATAAAGTCATGATTCACCCGGCTCTGCTGCCTATCTTGGATACCGGGCCGCTGCATCATCTCACCTGTGGAAGGGACTCCGATCACGCCATACTGCTCACTGTGCCTCATCATCCCCACACCTCTGCTGCCACCGCATCTCTGCCGCATTTTCCTCACATTTTGGGGGGGGAAAGTGCGTCTTATAGTCCGAAAAATACGGTAATAATTGCCAAATGCCCGAATAATGAGAAAGAGAGAACATGCATATGTGTGTTTCTATAGTGTATGCAAACTTCTGGTTTCACCTGTATATATAGAAATCTATGTAGGACTGAGGCCATCCAGTTTTTTTTAGCTGTAGAACTCCAATTCCCACCATGTCTCACTTGAAGGATACAAAGGAAACAGAACATGCAGTATACAGTAGTTCCTCAACAGAAGTAGAAGGTTAGCTGAGCAGTCCTGACCATAGGATGCCCCAGATTAATGAACATCAGAATCTGATTGCTATTTTGGCTATGAAATGATGGACTTCAACGGTATATGTGTGATGGATGAAGTGAGGGCCTATATAGCATCAGTGAGGACCACAGTGTATAGTTAGGAATTTTTTATAAAAGTCCCATTTTTTGTGGTGACTTGCTTCTTGTCTACCATTGCCCGAGCCCTACCTGCTTGCCATCTTGTTAATAAACAATAGTGGATAGCCCAAACTTGGAATGTAGCAATGAATACAGATTAATAAACACAATAAAGCATGCAAACTCTACACATCAATCTGGGGGAGAGCCGCAACTCGCTCCTAACAGGGAGTTAATGGCTGTGAGACCACTATAACTAGAAAGTGATGGCATATGCTAATTTATAATAGCAAAAAGCCCTTTAATTATGCTAACAATTAGCTAAAAAAAATTCATGCTATAGACTAAAATCTTTAGAAGAGAGCTCTGGGAAAATCAGCATTTATTTCTTACTAATTTAATAATTTATTTCTTAATAAATGGTGAATAAAACTGATATTGGTAGAAAAGGTTGCAATATTTATTGCAAAGGGAGAGTTTCTAATAATATTATGCATGATTGATGCTGTGCAATCTGTGGCCTTTTTATTGACTGAAGATATTGTGCACTCATCATAGTTCTCTTCCGTAGCCCCATTTTTCCCTCTTGCAAGAACTGGTTGAATTTAGTTGAATTGTTTTCTATGCCCTCTAGAGGTCTATAGAACATTGCCTTGTTCCAGTGTTAATACAGAGACGTTCTGTGGAGAAAACAGCATGTTAGTAAAAATCACAAAATAAAATGAAATATTACCTACAGTATCACAATTTCTCAGACTATCTGTGTATAAAATTACGGTACTTTAAATTATTAGCTCTATGCATAGTTCTGTATATTCTACGACTAATTTTCTGTATATTATCACATAATTTTTTATGATCTTAAAAATGATCTTTGATTGTAATAAAAGAATTACATTCTTTTATATCACATATTGGACTGCAATGTACAATGCCTGATCAGTACAAAATAGTTTGCAAAGAAGAATTAAGGAAATATATATGCTGAATATACTGTACAGTATATATAGTATGTCATATAGAAAAAGATTATATATATAAATATATATATATATATATATATATATATATACACACACTGGTTAAAAAAATAAAGGGAACACTAAAATACGACATCCTAGATATCTCTGAAGGAAATATTCCAGTTGCAAATTTTTATTCATTGCATAGTGGAATGTGTTCAGAACATTAAAACATAACAATTATCAATGCAAATCAAAATGAATAGCCCATGGAGGTCTGGATTTGGAATGATACTCAAAATCAAAGTGAAAAATCAAATTACAGGCTGATCCAACTTCAGTGGAAATTCCTTATGTCAAGGAAAAGATGCTCAGTATTGTGTGTGGCCTCCACGTGCCTGTATGACCTCCCCACTGTACAATGCCTGGGCATGCTCCTGATGAGGCGGCAGATGGTCTCCTGAGGGATCTCCTCCCAGACCTGGACTAAAGCATCCGCCAACTCCTAGACAGTCTCCTGGTGCAACATGACATTGGTGGATGGAGCAAGGCATGATGTCACAGATGTGCTCAATCAGATTCAGGTCTGGGGAACGGGCGGGCCAGTCCATAGCTTCAATGACTTCATCTTGCAGGAACTGTTGATGACACACTCCAGCCAGATGAGGTCTGGCATTGTCCTGCTTTAGGGGGAACCCAGGGTCAACCGCACCAGCATATGGTCTCAAAAGGAGTCTGAAGATCTCATCTCAGTACCTAATTGCAGTCAGGCTATCTCTGGTGAGCATATGGAGGGCTGTGTGGCCCACCAAAGAAATGCCACCCCACACTATTACTGACCCACTGCCAAGCCGGTCATGCTAAAGCATGTTGCAGGCAGCAGATCGCTCTCCACGGCATTGTGAACCTGCTTTCATCTGTGAAGAGCACAGGGCGCCAGTGGCAAATTTGCCAATCCTGGTGTTCTGTGGCAAATGCCAAGTGTCCTTGCACGATGTTGGGCTATGAGCACAACCCCCATCTGTGGATGTCAGGCACTCAGACCATCCTCATGGAGTCGGTTTCTAACCATTTGTGCACACACATGCACATTTGTGGCCTGATGGAGGTCATTTTTCAGGGCTCTGGCAGTGCTCCTCCTGTTGCTCCTTGCACAAAGGTGGAGGTAGTTGTTCTGCTGCTGGATTGTTGCCCTCCTACGGCCCCCTCCACGTCTTCTGGTATACTGGCCTGTCTCCTGGTAGCGCCTCCAGCCTCTGCACACTATGCTGACAGACACAGCAAACCTTATTGCCACAGCTCGCATTGATGTGCCATCCTGGATGAGCTGCACTACCTGAGCCACTTGTGTGGGTTGTAAAGTCCGTCTCATGCCACCACAAGTGTGAAAGCACAACCAGCATTCAAAAGTGACCAAAAACCAAAACATCATCCAGAAAGCATTGGTACTGAGATGTGGTCTGTGGTCCCCACCTGCAGAACCCCTCCTTTATTGGAGGGTGTCTTGATAATTGTCAATTATTTCCATCTGTTGTCTACTCCATTTGCAGAACAGCATATGAAATTGATTGTCAAACAGTGTTGCTTCCTAAGTGGACAGTTTGATTGCACAGAAGGTTGATTTACTTGGAGTTAGATTCTGTTGTTTAAGTGTTCCCTGTATTTTTTGAGCAGTGTATATATATATATATATATATATATATATATATATATATATATATATATACAGTACAGACCAAAAGTTTGGACACACCTTCTCATTTAAAGATTTTTCTGTATTTTCATGATTATTAAAATTGTACATTCACAATGAAGGCATCACAACTATGAATTAACACATGTGGAATTATATACTTAACAAAAAAGTGTGAAACAACTGAAATTATGTCTTATATTCTAGGTTCTTTGAAGTAGTCACCTTTTACTTTGATGACTGCTTTGCACACTCTTGGCATTCTCTTGATGAGCTTGGTCTGTACTCTATGTCTGTGTATATACACACACAGTACATGCAGTACATGCAGTTAAGTCCACAAATACTTGGACAGTGAGCGAATCTTCGTTATTTGGCAGCTGCCGCTGGTATTTTTTATTTAAAATAAAATAACTGAGATGTCTTTTGAAGTGTAGACTTTCAGGTTTAACCAAAGTGGTTGAACAAAAGTATCCTGTGAAACGTTTAACATTTGTGACCATTTTTATACAAAACCTCCTGTCCTCATTACAGGGGCTCAAAAGTAATTGGACAAAATATCTTTACCATAAATAAAATGTTCATATTCATTAGTTTGTAAAAAATTCTTGGAAGGCAATGATTGGAATTCATGAACATCACCAAACATTGGGTTTGATCTTTTGTGATGCTTTACCAGGTCTTTACTGCAGATGAATTCAGTTGTTTCTTATTTGTGGATCTTTCTGTCTTGAGTTTCATCTTAAGCCTGTGAAATGCATGCTCAATGGAGTTGAGATCTGGTTATTGACTAAGTTATTTCAGAATATTCCACTTCTTTGCCTTAAAAAACTCCTGGGTTACTTTTGCAGTGTATTTGGGTCATTGTCAATCGGTATTGTGAAGCACCATTTAATCAACGTTGCTGCATTCGGTTGAATCTGAGCAAAAAGTACATTTCACCTGTATACTTCAGAATTCATCTGGCTGCTTCTGTCTTCTGACCCAGTTCCATTGGAAGTCATGCATACACATGCCATCATACTGCCTCCACCATGTTTTACAAAGGATGTAATGTTTTTGGGGGATTATGAACCATTCCAAGCCTTCTTACTTTTTTCTTCATATCATTCTAGTACAGGTTATTCTTAATTTCATCTGTCCAAAAATTGCTTTTCTGGAACTGGTCTTCTTAAGATTTGTTTTGCAAAGTCTAAGCTGGCTTTTCTATTTTTAAAGCTGACTAATGGTTTGCGCCTTGTGGAAAACCCTCTGTATTTGCTCTCATGAAATCTTCTGATAATGGTAGACATAAATACTGAAACACACACTACCTGGAAAGTGTTCTTCACTTGGATGGATGTTGTGAAGGGGTTTTGTTATCCATGGAAAGGATTCTGTGATCAAGCACCATTGTTATCTTCCGTGGATGTCCAGGCCTAGCTCACCAGTGCACACTTCTGTTTTGCAGAATGTACCAAAAGTTGATTTAGCCACTCCTAAAATTTCTGATATCTCTCTGATGGATTTATTTTTTCACAGCCTAATGATGGTCTCTTTCTTTTCCATTGAGAGCTCCTTTGACAACATTTTGTGGATTCACAGTTAAAGCTTCCAAATGCAAGCCTGGAATCATCTTCAGACCTTTAACCTGCTTAATTGATGATGGATTAATGAGGGAATAGCCAATGAAACCATTTAAAGGGATTTTGAGATAATTACTTTTGGTCCCTTTAAAAAGAAGAGGCTACATTCTAAAGCACTGTAATTCCTAAACCTTTACTCCAATTCTGATGTAAATACCCTCAAATTAAGGCTGACATCACACTAAACGTATGGAAAATCGGTCCGAGTCTCCCTGCCGAGAGTTGCACAAGTGTAATGCAAGGGTCATGCGAGTACAATTTTTCACCCACTCGCATACGAATTACATCCGAATGCAGTGTGATTGCTATCCAATTGCAACACGATTCTAACATGAGCTTTTACATGTAGAAATTCTCTATGTCATTTACACATCGTTTTCCAAGGAAATATTTGTCAAAACACATACACACATACAGTATATACGTGAAATCTTCCCACGGCGCTTGCGCCGACGTCACATAGTTGAAGTGAGTTCATTGGCAGTAAACTCACAGGACCTGTCAGACGGCACCACGAGCAGGAGAAGTTTCCCTCAGACAGGGAATAGCAGTTCACATGGAGACACTGAGCACACTACGCAGACAGCTGCGGGCTGGTATTCATAGCAGGCTACAAATATTGGCCTTCCCCCTCTGGTGCAGAAAATAGCGCGGGTGCCCACGCCGTTTTTTTCTGCTTTCTTTTTTTTTTTTAAATTCAACGCTCATTAAGGCCTCTTTCACTCTTGTGTCGGTACGGGTCCTTCGCTATGCATTGGGCCGACGTACCGACGCACGTTGTGAAATTTGTGCACGACGTGGGCAGCGGATGCAGTTTTTCAACGCATTCGCTGCACATTCAGAAGTGTGGGGAGGAGGGGGCGGAGTTTCTGCCACGCATGCGCGGTAGAAAATGGCGGGCGCGACGGCCAAAAAAACGTTCACTTGAAAGTTTTTTCGTGCCGACGGTCCGCCAAAAACGACGGATCCGTTGCACGACGGATGCGATGTGTGGCCATCCATCGCGAACCGTCGCTAATACAAGTCTATGGGTAAAACGCATACTGAGAGCATCTTTGCAGGATCTGTTTTTTTTCACCGGATCATTTTTTTCCACCAGATCCGTTTTTTTCCACCAGATGCGCCAATTCCGCTACTTAGCCCCTCTTTTCCCATTCCCGTGTAGCGGTGGGATATGGGGTAATAAGGGGTTAATGTCACCTTGCTATTGTAAGGTGACATTAAGCCGGGTTAATAACGGAGAGGCATCAATAAGACGCCTATCCATTATTAATCCAATAGTAAGAAAGGGTTAATAAAACATGCATTCGGAAAAAAGTATTTTAATATTCTTCATTTAACCATACTTACCATACTTCAGCGCCTGCAAAAAAACGTAAAATAATAAACCGTATACTACCTCTCCGCCGTAGTCCAATTAATATCGAGTGTCCCACGACGATCTCCCCTATAGAACAGTGACATCGGGTGATGGCACTGCTCTATAGGACCCTCAATGACACACTGACAGGAGACAATGGCTCCTGCAGTGCATCACTGAGGTTACTAAAGTTCAAAGTCTTACTTTATGGCAATTGCTGCGTGGGAAAATTTCTCATGCAGCAATGCCATAAGTGAGGCTAGGGACTATTTTTTTTACAGCAGCGGAGGAATCCCTTCCTCCCGTCATTGTGTTTCTGGGGTCCCTGGAGAGCGGTTGCAACAGCTGATGCTGCCGTTCTCCACGGGAGATCGTCGTGGAACACTCGTGGATTTCTGCGGACAGGGAGTATATTGGTTGTTTGTTTTTTTCACCTTTTCTACAGACGACACTGGCTTTGGGGATCAAAATGACAAGTAATGGTGAGTATGAACTCTATGTTTAATGTACTGTATGTATGTACTGTATGGAGTATTTTTTTTTCATTCAACACATTAGCCAGATGATGGGACTACTACTGTCCCATCATTGGATAATGTGTCAATCACTGTCAGTGTAGTTGTTAGGATTTGAACCTGCGACTCTTTGTTTGCTAGTCTGTTCCTTTGCTTGGTGAGCTATTTGGAACTTGCTTGACTTCTGCCTGAAACCATATGAACTTCGTCTGAGATAGAGATCATCACCTGCCCTGCTGATTTGTCCCCACCCTGATTGAGCTTGATTGGACCTGCTATATATACCTGGCCCTGTGCAGCTTCCTGTTGCTGAGTATTTTGTGTGCTCAGTCTAACTGAGTGAAGCAATCTCTGAGCTCCTGGTTGGAAGGTGTCTTGCTGGCATCTTTCTGCTTCTTATTGACTTTCTGCTGCTACTACCCTGAACTCCTGCTGCTCATACGGACTTTGTGCACGTGTGTGATCCAGGCTGGCCCTGGCTCGGGCTGGTCCCTGCATCTGCGGATATATTGAACTGCCACTGCCATATATTGCATCTCCCGAGGTCTTTCCACAGTACGGTCACTTGTATACATCTGCTTCGGCCACTGACCTTCAGTCCTGTATCGCCAGTAACGTGACAGTAGTAGGCATCATCCGATGGGACTTGTAGTTCTATCAGATGATGCTCGCACTGAGACAGCCCGCACAGAGACACGCCGCACACCCGCACAGACACCCCGCATGCCCTGCAGAGACCCCCGCACGCCCCTCAGAGACCCCCGCACGCCCCGCAGAGACCCCCGCACGCCCTGCAGAGACACCCCGCACGCCCCGCAGAGACCCTGCCCACCAGACAGAGACCATGCCCACCGACAGAGACCCCGCCCGCCACAGAGAAACCCCGCCCGCCACACAGAGACCCCGCACGCCACACAGAGCCTCGGCACACACGCTGAGAGCCCCACGGTCACGCACAGACACCGCCCGCACACACACCCAGTCTCCACCCACGTACCGCCCACACTTCATTATACTGCATAATTGCACTATAGGAACTTCCGATTCCGATTTCCGATATCGCAAAAATATCAGAACTCGGTATCGGAATTCCGATACAGCGAATATCGGCCGATACCCGATATTTGCAGTATCGGAATGCTCAACACTAGTTGTCACACCAAATATTGATTTGATTTAGATTTCCCTTTTGGTAACTGAAAAAAAAATTATCTGTTAACATCTCTATTTTTTATTTTAAAAGCATGCTTACTTTTTAACACCCGTCTACAACGGTTGCACTGTAATGTATATAAACACATAGTTTATGTTTATTAATGAAGTTGTGGCATAATTGCCTTCAAAAGAGTGGTATTACATCTGATCATAATATTTAGCAAATTTCCCACCACATTTCCTGATACACGGAGTCAGTTTCCTATTGCACTGTTTTGACTCATATGCAGAAATTTTCTTCCATATTGGAATACAGAAAATTGATGGTAAACTATAGCCTGGTATGCTGTACCATATTCCCCAGTTAACAAGAAACCTATTTTTTCAAGGCACTAGTATGGAGTTCCTATCACTAATTGTGCCACACTATGCACATATTCACATTGTATGAGTTGTCATAAAGCTATGCACAGTTTTTTTTTTAATGTACATTTTCTTTTATACAATGTCTTTACATTGAGTTGTATATAGCAGCTGGCACTGCAACATTGTTATCACCAGAAGTAAAGGACAAGGTAAAATTACATGAATACCTAGTACTGACATTGCTTAATAAAATCTAAATGTAATTTGCTTTTTCAATCCTTATAATATGGAGTATGTGTAGTATGCGTATTAGAAATGTATAAAGAAAATTGTATACCCTGACATAACCTATATAAATATTTGCCCTTGATATTAATTAGTTGTTTTAGCTATAGAATCAAGTCAAAGCAAAAGTGAAAAGCAAACACATAATAGTCAGGGAATAATCAGGAAGACCCCATGACTGACATGGATCCCTCAGTTTAGGTAAAAAATATGCTCAAAGCTTTATTTTTATAAAAGCACTAAAATATTAGTAAAGAAATTAGGAGAAAAAACTATGGCAAAGGCCTAAAGCACTTTACAGCTCTATGAAACCTCCAAGTCGTATCAAAGTATAATACAGCATCAATGGCAGTTTATGTCTTTATTGTGCTTTAATAGAGAGATATACTGATCTTTTTCTATTGGAATGCCATAGGAATGCATCTGTCATAAAAAGAATCTATAATATAACGCTGGGAGCGTCACTCTGTCCAAAGCCTTTATAGACTGCGCAAGCGCCGGCGCAGTCTGGGCCTTACAGAGTGACGCTCCCAGGAGATCGCGGTATGCGTAAACACTGAACGCACACCGCAATCTCCACCGGAGAGTCAGGGACCGCCAGGAGGGAAAGTATATTCACCTGTCCCCCGTTCCAGCGCTGCGTGCGGCTCCGTCTCCCGGGTCCTCTGCTGTGACGTTCCCAGTTCAGAGGGCACGATGATGCGCTTAATGCGCGCCGGCGCCTCCCTCTGACTGAACAGTCACAGCCAGAGGACCAGGAAGATGGCGGCGCGCAGCGCTGGAACGGGACAGACAGGTGAGTATAGTAAGTGCTGGGGGCCTGAGCTAGCGGTGACTCCGGCACCTGACCCCCACAGCGCGCCGGTGTCCCCGCCTGCTCAGGCCCCCAGCACTCGGCGCCCAGCGACGATAGGTGAGTATGGTATTTTTTTTTTTATATATGGCAGCAGCATACGGGGCATATATAATGGAGCATCTTATGGGGGGCATATAATACAATGGTGGCGCAGAATGGGAGCAACACATGACAGAACGGGGACAGGATGGCAGCAGCACTGTTATGATTAGGCAACTCAGTACCACAGTGAACATACAGGTCAGAGCACATACAGTGATCTGACAATAATCCAAAAACATAGAACGAGCTCTGAGACGTGGGAACTCTGTTGACCGCAATCCCTAATCCTATCCAACAACACTAGAGGCAGCCGTGGATTGCGCCTAACGCTACCTATGCAACTCGGCACAGCCTGAGAAACTAGCTAGCCTGAAGATAGAAAATAAGCCTACCTTGCCTCAGAGAAATACCCCAAAGGAAAAGGCAGCCCCCCACATATAATGACTGTGAGTAAGATGAAAAGACAAACGTAGAGATGAAATAGATTTAGCAAAGTGAGGCCCGACTTTCTGAACAGAGCGAGGATAGGAAAGGTAACTTTGCGGTCAACACAAAACCCTAAAAACCACGCAAAGGGGGAAAAAAGACCCTCCGTACCAAACTAACGGCACGGAGGTACACCCTCTGCGTCCCAGAGCTTCCAGCAAAACAAATAGATAAGCTGGACAGAAGAAAAGCAAACAAAATAGCAAAGGAAAACTTAGCTATGCAGAGCAGCAGGCCACAGGAAAGATCCAGGAGGAAAACAAGTCCAATACTGGAACATTGACAGGAAGCCAGGATCAAAGCACTAGGTGGAGTTAAGTAGAGCAGCACCTAACGACCTCACCACATCACCTGAGGGAGGAAACTCAGAAGCCGCAGTACCACTTCCCTCCACCAACGGAAGCTTACAGAGAGAAGCAGCCGAAGTACCACTTGTGACCACAGGAGGGAGCTCTGCCACAGAATTCACAACAGTACCCCCCCCTTGAGGAGGGGTCACCGAGCCCTCACCAGAGCCCCCAGGCCGACCAGGATGAGCCACATGAAAGGCACGAACAAGATCGGGAGCATGGACATCAGAGGCAAAGACCCAGGAATTGTCTTCCTGAGCATAACCCTTCCACTTAACCAGATACTGGAGTTTCCGTCTTGAAACACGAGAATCCAAAATCTTCTCCACAATATACTCCAACTCCCCCTCCACCAAAACCGGGGCAGGAGGGTCAACAGAAGGAACCATAGGTGCCACGTTGTTATGAAAGGCAATTCAGTATCACAATGGACATGGAGGTCAGAGCACATACAGTGATCTGACAATAACCCAAAATAATAGAACGAGCTCTGAGGCGTGGGAACTCTGCAGACCGCAATCCCTAATCCTCTCCAAACAACACTAGAGGCAGCCGTGGATTGCGCCTAACTCGACCTATGCAACTCGGCACAGCCTGAGAAACTAACTAGCCTGAAGATAGAAAATAAGCCTACCTTGCCTCAGAGAAATACCCCAAAGGAAAAGGCAGCCCCCACATATAATGACTGTGAGTTAAGATGAAAAGACAAACGTAGGGATGAAATAGATTCAGCAAAGTGAGGCCCGATTTTCTTAACAGAGCGAGGATAGGAAAGATAACTTTGCGGTCTACACAAAACCCTAAAGAAAACCACGCAAAGGGGGCAAAAAGACCCTCCGTACCGAACTAACGGCACGGAGGTACACCCTTTGCGTCCCAGAGCTTCCAGCAAAACAAATAGACAAGCTAGACAGAAAAAATAGCAAACAAATAGCAAAGAAGAACTTAGCTATGCAGAGCAGCAGGCCACAGGAATGATCCAGGGAAAAACAAGTCCAACACTGGAACATTGACAGGAAGCATGGATCAAAGCATTAGGTGGAGTTAAGTAGAGAAGCACCTAACGACCTCACCAGATCACCTGAGGGAGGAAACTCAGAAGCCGCAGTACCAGTTTCCTCCACAAACGGAAGCTCCCAGAGAGAATCAGCCGAAGTACCACTTGTGACCACAGGAGGGAGCTCTGCCACAGAATTCACAACACCACGTATCTCCGCAACAATGACCTATGGAATATGTTATGTATGGAAAAAGAATCTGGAAGGGTCAGACGAAAAGACACAGGATTAAGAACCTCAGAAATCCTATACGGACCAATGAAACGAGGTTTAAACTTAGGAGAGGAAACCTTCATAGGAATATGACGAGAAGATAACCAAACCAGATCCCCAACACGAAGTCGGGGACCCACACAGCGTCTGCGATTAGCAAAAGGTTGAGCCTTCTCCTGGGACAAGGTCAAATTGTCCACTACCTGAGTCCAAATCTGCTACAACCTGTCCACCACAGTATCCACACCAGGACAGTCCGAAGACTCAACCTGTCCTGACGAGAAACGAGGATGGAGCCCAGAGTTGCAGAAAAATGGCGAAACCAAGGTAGCCGAGCTAGCCCGATTATTAAGGGCGAACTCAGCCAAAGGCAAAAAGGACACCCAGTCATCCTGATCAGCAGAAACAAAACATCTCAGATATGTTTCCAAGGTCTGATTGGTTCGTTCGGTCTGGCCATTAGTCTGAGGATGGAAAGCCGAGGAAAAAGACAAGTCAATGCCCATCCTACCACAAAAGGCTCGCCAAAACCTCGAAACAAACTGGGAACCTCTGTCAGAAACGATATTCTCTGGAATGCCATGTAAACGAACCACATGCTGGAAGAATAATGGCACCAAATCAGAGGAGGAAGGCAATTTAGACAAGGGTACCAAATGGACCATCTTAGAAAAGCGATCACAGACCACCCAAATGACTGACATCTTTTGAGAAACGGGAAGATCTGAAATAAAATCCATAGAGATATGTGTCCAAGGCCTCTTTGGGACTGGCAAGGGCAAAAGCAACCCACTGGCACGAGAACAGCAGGGCTTAGCCCGAGCACAAATCCCACAGGACTGCACAAAAGTACGCACATCCCGCAACAGAGATGGCCACCAAAAGGATCTAGCCACTAACTCTCTGGTACCAAAGATTCCAGGATGACCAGCCAAGACCGAACAATGAGCCTCAGAGATAACTTTATTCGTCCACCTATCAGGGACAAACAGTTTCTCCACTGGACAACGATCAGGTTTATTAGCCTGAAATTTTTGCAGCACTCGCCGCAAATCAGGGGAGATGGCAGACACAATTACTCCCTCTTTGAGGATACCCGCCGGCTCAGATACACCCAGAGAGTCGGGCACAAAACTCCTAGACAGAGCATCCGCCTTCACATTTTTAGAGCCCGGAAGGTATGAAATCACAAAGTCAAAACGGGCAAAAAACAACGACCAACGAGCTTGTCTAGGATTCAACCGCTTGGCGGACTCGAGATAAGTCAAGTTCTTGTGATCAGTCAAGACCACCACGCGATGCTTAGCTCCTTCAAGCCAATGACGCCACTCCTCGAATGCCCACTTCATGGCCAGCAACTCTCGGTTGCCCACATCATAATTTCGCTCAGCAGGCGAAAACTTCCTGGAAAAGAAGGCGCACGGTTTCATCACTGAGCAATCAGAACCTCTCTGCGACAAAACAGCCCCTGCTCCAATCTCAGAAGCATCAACCTCGACCTGGAACGGAAGCGAAACATCTGGTTGACACAACACAGGGGCAGAAGAAAAACGACGCTTCAACTCTTGAAAAGCTTCCACAGCAGCAGAAGACAAATTGACCACATCAGCACCCTTCTTGGTCAAATCGGTCAATGGTTTAGCAATACTAGAAAAATTGCAGATGAAGCGACGATAAAAATTAGCAAAGCCCAGGAACTTTTGCAGACTTTTCAGAGATGTCGGCTGAGTCCAATCATGGATGGCTTGGACCTTAACAGGATCCATCTCGATAGTAGAAGGGGAAAAGATGAACCCCAAAAATGAAACCTTCTGCACACCAAAGAGACACTTTGATCCCTTCACAAACAAAGAATTAGCACGCAGGACCTGAAAAACCGTTCTGACCTGCTTCACATGAGACTCCCAATCATCCGAGAAGATCAAAATGTCATCCAAGTACACAATCAGGAATTTATCCAGGTACTCTCGGAAGATGTCATGCATAAAGGACTGAAACACTGATGGAGCATTGGCAAGTCCGAATTGCATTACTAAATACTCAAAATGACCCTCAGGCGTATTAAATGCAGTTTTCCATTCATCGCCTCGCTTAATTCGCACAAGATCATACGCACCACGAAGATCTATCTTGGTGAACCAACTAGCCCCCTTAATCCGAGCAAACAAATCAGATAACAACGGCAAGGGGTACTGAAATTTAACCGTGATCTTATTTAGAAGGCGGTAATCTATACAAGGTCTCAGCGAACCATCCTTCTTGGCCACAAAAAAGAACCCTGCTCCTAATGGCGACGATGACGGGCGAATATGCCCCTTCTCCAGGGACTCCTTCACATAACTGCGCATAGCGGCGTGCTCAGGCACAGATAAATTAAACAATCGGCCTTTTGGGAACTTACTACCAGGAATCAAATTGATAGCACAATCACAATCCCTATGCGGAGGTAGGGCATCGGACTTGGGCTCATCAAATACATCCCGGTAATCAGACATGAACTCTGGAACCTCAGAAGGGGTAGATGACGAAATTGACAGAAATGGAACATCACCATGTACCCCCTGACAACCCCAGCTGGACACCGACATGGATTTCCAATCTAATACTGGATTATGGACTTGTAGCCATGGCAACCCCAACACGACCACATCATGCAGATTATGCAACACCAGAAAGCGAATAACCTCCTGATGTGCAGGAGCCATGCACATGGTCAGCTGGGTCCAGTACTGAGGCTTATTCTTGGCCAAAGGCGTAGCATCAATTCCTCTCAATGGAATAGGACACTGCAAGGGCTCCAAGAAAAACCCACAATGCTTAGCATACTCCAAGTCCATCAAATTCAGGGCAGCGCCTGAATCCACAAATGCCATGACAGAATACGATGACAAAGAGCAGTTCAAGGTAACGGACAGAAGAAATTTTGACTGTACTGTACCTATGGTGGCAGACCTAGCGAACCGCTTAGTGCGCTTAGGACAATCAGAGATAGCATGAGTGGAATCACCACAGTAGAAACACAGCCCATTCAGACGTCTGTGTTCTTGCCGTTCAACTCTGGTCAAAGTCCTATCGCACTGCATAGGCTCAGGTTTAAGCTCAGGTAATACCACCAAATGGTCCACAGATTTACGCTCACGCAAGCGTCGACCAATCTGAATGGCCAAAAGGCATAGACTCATTCAAACCAGCAGGCATAGGAAATCCCACCATGACATCCTTAAGGGCTTCAGAGAGACCCTTTCTGAACATAGCTGCCAGCGCAGATTCATTCCATTGAGTGAGCACGGACCACTTTCTAAATTTCTGACAATATAACTCTATCTCATCCTGACCCTGACAAAGAGCCAGCAAATT